>NC_085012.1:23831471-23833971 GCF_963854185.1 Sardina pilchardus
ACCGCTCCGTCACTGTGTCAGTCCACAATCAACAAACCAACCACAGGAACAGGTGTGTGACGCATGTGTGTGTGTGTGTGTGTGTGTGTGTGTGTGTGTGTGTGTAAGAAAGAGAGAGAGAGACAGAGAAGGAGAGAGAGAATCACAACAAACCATCCACAGGAACAGGTGGGTAATGCATGTGTGTGTGACGCATGTGTGTGTGTGTGTGTGTGTGTGTGTGTATGCGTGTGTGTGTGTGTGTGTGTGTGTGTGTGTGTGTGTGTGTGTGAGATAGAGAGAGAGAGAGAGAGAGAGAGAGAGAGAGAGAGAGAGAGAGAGAGAGAGAGCGAGAGAGAGAATCACAACAAACCAACTGCAGGAACAGGTGGATGATGCATGTGTGTGTGTGAGTGAGAGAAAGAGCAAAAAATAATATCACAACAACTCCAGAGCCAAACAAATGGCCTAAGCCATTTTTTTCCACCATGCCTCACTCTCCTCTCAAAACTAGTAGTGCCAGAGTACACACACAGGCTGACCAATAACTCCCTATGAAGTCATACACTTCTGCTCTCCTAATGTTTGGACGGGACTCAAACACTGTGGTGTTTTCCTGAGCGGGAGAAGGCTTGGTTGTGTTCCCCGTGTTTTTCTTAAAAGGCTTTTACTAGTCCTGGGCGGCAGTGTTTACTAAGTGCATAAACTGTGTGGGACTCGGTTTCCTCCGCCGCTCTGAGAGAGTCTGGGCTTTATATGTGGCCACATGTGCGGGGATCGCTCTCAAATACAGGCTGATATTTGTTTGCTTTATTGGTAGTTATTCAAACATTTTTGTTTGTGAAAGAGGAAAAAAAAAAACATGGCTGCCAACTACCAACGGGAACATCTGGGGCACCATTTCCTTGTTGTTGAACAACTGGAAGCTTAAGAGCGCTTTGGTTTCTTTAGGGAAGGGGGGGAGAAAGGGAAACAAGCGAGGAGTCATCATGCAAATGTCTCTAGGAAAAAAAAATGGCTGACCACTGATGGTCCTCGGGAAAAGTGTGGTGTGTTGTTGTGTGACATTTGATAAATACCACGTACAAGCTTGACATGCTTCTCACAAACCTTGACTTCCACACTTACATGAGCAAATAAGGGCAGTCTCCAATGTAAACAACATTTCATTTTTCTGCACCATAAAGATCGGAAACACATGTTTGTATTGCTAAAGACGCAGATGCTAGGGCCCGAACGCTTGGAGAGCGCTGGGGCAAAAAAAAAAAAGATGCTCGAGGAAATGGTTCACTTTCCAGAGAACAGTTCCAGATTTGTTTTATATACCATTCTTCCACAGTCATCCATTCATTACCCTCCATGACATGACATGTGTGACTTAATTACTCTCTCTCTCGCTCTCTCTCTCTCTCTCTCTCTCTCTCTCTCTCTCTCTGCACTTAATCAAACATCATGTTGAAAACATTTCTCTTTCTGCCAAGTGAATGTATAATGGGTTTGGGGTTTCCCATGTGTGTAAGCTGCTTTAAACAGATGCCCACCTGTGTTGTGGCATTTTGTACTTAAATTGAGATGAAATGTACTAACGTAAACACATAGGGCTGTGATGTCCGTAGCAACGGGGAAAGGGAAAAGCCGCGGTATGAAATTCAGTAAAGTAGTTGCTCTGATAGATCTCTGTTATGATATTAAGGTGGTTACAATGCATTCCAACCTCCAAATTCCAAAATAAAAAACACGATGATTCAATGATCCCATATTCTTCCCATGTAAACACAATCACCTAGTTTCTGTGCGTGTGTAAGAGAGCCAATAGTACTAGTGTGTGGATTGTGAAGTCATCTATGTTGCTTCATTTGGTGGTGTAGTGTTTAAGTACGTCATTCAGTTCGCCTCCAGTCTACAGTATGCTTGCATGAGTAATAGAAGAGTAGCCGGTACGATAGTAAACAGAGGGCACAGATGAATCGACTATTTTCCTGTAATGATCATTAATTGCACTTTGCCATTCAACAGTATTTAGATAGAAAAGATTATGATCATATAAATAGTTGAATCATACTTTAAACAGTACCATGTAGTGTGTGTGTGTGTGTGTGTGTGTGTGTGTGTGTGTGTGTGTGTGTGTGTGTGTGCATGTAGGGTGGGGGGGTGTCTGTGTCCATGTGCATGTGTATGTTATTTCACAACTGTTTGTCAGTTTGTTGATATCAAGATGTTTATGAAGTCATATTGACTGTGTATTTTTTTTTGTGGGGGATCTTGTATGTGGCAACAGACCTAATCTCCATCTCATGCCTGACTGCGGCATTTGAGGATTCCTGGAACATCCAAGTAAAAACATCTTTACGAGACAGATGTGATGTAGCAGCGTGCTATACCACCCACGCACAGCCACACATCCACACCAATAAATGCATCTTATCCATATGATGGCTTTATAGGGAACGTGTTTGTCATATATCAGCATTCTGCATTAATATCATCGCCACTGATGAAGACACTGCACTGCCTAAAGGCT
>NC_085012.1:23836471-23846471 GCF_963854185.1 Sardina pilchardus
AAAAAAAAAAAAAAGAATTCCATGCCAGGACCCGTACACTTGATCCGCAGACAAAAATGTGTCACATCACAGCCTGGCTCACACGTTTTTAATAGCCCTGCGGTGAATTTATTAAATTAATAAAAGCTGCCCAGGGTAGTAGCACACCCCACTCCCACACTTCGCCCAAGCCCCCACCCCCAGCCTTAATGGGCTGGATACGTTTTTAATTAGCCAATCAAACCGCTCTTGTTCAAATGCACGCTTTGGTGAAGGGGCACAGACAGAGTAAGGGGTGTATGTGTGTGTGTGTCTGTGCAGAGGGGGGGGCTTTCTTTTAGATGTTTTGTGTGTGATAGAACTCGCAGGAGACGTAGGGGCTGAGTGTTTGATGTATGTGTGTCTGTGTGTGTGTGTGTGTGTGTTAGTCTATGTCTGTGTGTGAAATCCAAGCCCTTGGTGCAGTGTGTGCGTGTGCCTGGTCTCTGGTGTGTGTGTGTGTGTGTGTGTGTGTGTGTGTGTGTGTGTGTGTCTGTCTGCTTCACAGTGCACTTGTATATACTGCAGTGTTTGCTAGGGTTCCTGTGCGGTCGGTGTGTCTGTGAGTGTGTGTGAGTGTGTGAATATGTGTGTGTGTGTGTGTGTGTGTGTGTGTGTGTGTGTGTGTGAGAGAGAGAGAGAGAGCGAGCGAGGAGAGAGAAAGTGTGTGTGTGTGTGTGTGTGTGTGTGTGTGGTGCCTACCAGCGAGATGCTTGCCCATATCCTCCAGCTCCTTGGAGAACAGGGACTCCTGCAGCTGCAGACTGCGCTGGCTCAGTGGGCTTCCCCCACGACTGACCTTCACATCGGTCAGCCACACCGGGTGACGCTGCAGAGAGAGACCAGGTCAAACAGAACAGAGAAGGGGAACGAGAGATGGAGAGGGTGGGGGGAGAGGTGGAGAGGGAGAGACAGAGAGGTTGAAAAAGGAGGGAGGTAAAAGAGAGAGAAGATTGAGGAAGAGAAAGAAAGAGCAAATAAAGAGGGAACATAGAGGGGGAGAACAAAATTGAGAGAAAAAAGAGAGACCAACAGAAGGGAAGAAGTGGAGACAGTGATTCCCATGAGAGAGAGAAAAAGAAAGAGAGAAGGAGTGAACATAACAGTGTCTCATTAGAAGAAGAAAGTATTACATTACACGTTTATACACAGAGAGATATTGTGAGTTATTGCAAAAATTCTCAGGCCATATCTGTTCTAATGAGGGGTGATTGTTATTTTTATGGGCCTTAGAAAAACACAAGAGACCGCAGCAACCTCAAGATGAAAGTCACTTATGGCAACCAGGATTTAACTTTGTTCGTGATCGTCGTACTAGACTGTCAGTAGTGGTTTGAGGAGGTTTTAAAATAACAATCAATAAATTTGCGGGGAATCGGAGTTAAAGGCTTGGCACGGTGCCTGCCGGCTGTGTTATTACTGTTGCATTTCATAAACTATAAATCCTCCCGATTTGGATACAGTTTCTTACTTCATACTAACCTCAATAAAGCGAAAAGTATAAACGAAAAATGAGAAACGGAGAAAGTCAACACGAAATAGCCGAAACCTAAAAGTCACTCGCGTTCCTCTGACGGCGACCTTGAACGCTTATTAGACCGCATAAGCACATTTTCTCATGCCAGCTAAAGTGCATGAGCCCTTTTTTGGCAGAAGGTGCACTGACATGCTGGCGCTAGCTAATACACCTACCAATGATACATGAATCCCACTTCACTACTTTATGGCTTTCGAAAATATGTGCGGAGATATGTTTTCAGTGCCATTCTCGTAGTATGAGTATATGGTATATTTGTGATGTGGGTTAAAGAATTGTTGTTAATACTCCTCTACACGAGAAGTGCATTATTATTTATCACTACTTTTCATCGAATGAATTTCATGTTCTCCTTGCAATGCACGTTGCTATTGTCTATCATAGGGCCTTTGTTACAGTGGGTAGCGTGGTTGTCTTGTTAAAGCAGTACTATGCAAGTTTTAGTGTAAAACTGGTGAGCTAGGCCTGCTCTCAAAGGTTGTTGCATAGTGTTGCTTTTATGGTTGACCTGAGCTCCATCTATGACTGCTGTAGGGTACTTTTGTGTTAGTTCCTTTGGACAAAAGCATCTGATACAAACCTGACTTTAACTACTTACTTAAAGGTGCTCTAAGCAATGTCACACATTTTCTAGGCTAAAACATTTTTTTGTCACATATAGCAAACATCTCCTCACTATCCAGTATCCACTACCTGTCCCCTGAACACAGTATAAGAAATGTGGTCTCTGTAGACAGCCCAGGCTCTACAAACAGCAACAAAAACAAACTGGTGCAACCTGTACCACGACACATAACAACAGTGTTCCAGCCAATAACCAACAAGATGCGTGTTTAGGAGAGCTTCAATTGCACAGGAGGGAGTGGGAGGGCGTAGTGAGCTAGCTCTCTGTTTTGTTTCGACGTCAACAGAAGTGGCGTTGCTCAACATCGCTTAGAGTGCCTTTAAGGACACCTCAATAGGGACACTTACATAACGTTAAATGGGACCACAGCACATGTTACAGACACGGCCAACTGAATCACCTTAGCGTCACCTCTCAGCTCCAGATGGGGCCAGATGGCCTGGTAAGCAGACACTCATTGTGCAGGTGTAATATGAAAGGCTGTGTACAGTGTGTCCTGCCCTGCAGTGCTCTCATGAGCCATTGGCCTGACCCATCGCCAGCACGTTATGTCATGTGAAACGTATAGCAGAGATTATCGGTGTCACAAAACCAGAGAGCAGGCCTAATGACCCCAAGCCAGAGCTATAGAAAGAGAGAGTTGCGACACTCTTTGATGTCACCGCCACACAATCAAAAGTTCCAAAAAAACCTGTGCTGAATGGCTGAATTGCAGGAGGGCGGGATGTACTTCTGGATACTGGAGGGTGTTATCAATTAACTCATTGACTACGGACCAAGAGATTGGCTGTTGATAGTTCCAAAACTCCCATAACACGGAAGAAGCCTGGAAAAAGCGCTGCCATTTTTTGCTATGGAGGTCTATGGGAGTGTCGCCACTCTGACCAACGATGCCTAACTACATGCACACACACGCACTGTACATGTGGCCAGGGGGGCTTTTTGTGCGCGTCTGTGTGCGAGCATGGTTGGGGGTGGGCTGGAGAGAAAAACAACAAGCCTCGATACATTCAGGAACACAAAAAAAATGGAGCTCAGACTGCCATGGCCCGAGTCCCAGGCGGCCAAGGAGTGCTGCGTGATTTGGAGGACCCTGCAGTGCACGCAGTGATCGCTTATTACTTAACAAGGCCCCCTTTGTGGTGGTGCGACCACAGCCAATCTGTAATTACCCCTCGACAAGAAAGGAGCCCAGTAGGGGAATCATTACAAGAGATGTTGTTGGTGGCAAGCCCATCCCCATGACCTCATCCGCTATATGTCTCTCTCTCCCCCCCCCACCCCCACCCCCACTCTGTCTCTCCGTCCCCCCGAACTCCCCGACCCCCTTGCGGGTGACGCTGGGCTGGCCAACAGTGGCTCGCTGGCTCCATGACTCCCTCACTCGCTTGCTCGCTCGCTCGGCCTCTACAACACGAGCAGATTTGTTGCCATCCTCAGGCCACAGGTTTACGAGCTGTGATGAGGAACATAACCACAGCAGGGCCCCATCACAGGACTTAGCCACCACAAAAACAAAAGCTTGATGATATGCACACTGACCGTGGCATTAGTTATTTATGGACAGTAAGCAATGGTGCTATCTCTACTGATAAGTTTTCCAGTGGTGACAGAATCCTATTTCTTCAGTTTCCTAGGATGTTTTATACGTCATTAGAGTTCGGGATTTCAGTGTCCGATACACATTTCCACATACAGCTGGAAACATTTTGGAAATAGCACAAGGTTATCGCTGCTTGTGACACTGTGCAGGCTGAAGGGTTGTTTCTTCACAGTTTCCTGTGATTCCTTATTAACACAGAAGTTTGATGGAGCTTAAAAGAAACTGCTCCAAGTAGCTCACACACCAGCACAGACATAGACACACTCCTCACACACTCACACACACTCTCACACACACTCACTCTCTCTCTCTCTCTCTCTCTCACACACACACACACACACACACAAAGGTTCTCTCACAAACACGAGTGGACATGTGGCGCGAAGAGCCTGCTATTGGGGAGGTCAGTGAAATTAGGCAGGGGTGGATGAGAAGGAAAAAGAGCATGTCACTGTTCTCTCTCTCTCATTACCTCCGCCGATGGCCACCTGGAGCACTGAAAAACAAGCGCGCTGTTTTTGGCCTCTCCTGGCTGGGAGCGCCTTTTCTCGGGGTAATTCAAACAGGGCCTGCTGGAAGTGGCTCCAGAATGCGGAGAAAAAGATCATTGGGGTTTTTTTGGATGACAGAGTGAGACTGCTAAATCTCTGGCGCTTACTCAGGCCTAATGATGCACTGGAAAGGAAAAAATTACTTAAGGATGATTTCATGGGTACCAGGGCAGAGATATAGCCCACTGTCTGTGCAAATCAATGTGAAGCCCATATTGAGAGCACTTCTGCAAATCCTAGGCCTTCTTTTTTTTTTAAAGCCAAAAACCTGGTCTAGAAGTTCCCATTGTGTGAGTGTGAGAGAGTTCGGGCTTAAGAAAAACAAGTGTTTTGATTCCGCTTTCATTCTTGCTGAGGGAACATCTGCAGAAAAGCGAGCATTCCAACATCCCTCGCAACAGTATGTGGCATGACAGTGGTTTTGAACGACAATTGTCTTGATCGATTGTTATCCAAGCGTGCAAGTGGAGAAAACCCATATGGTTTGAACCTGTTTGGGGACAAGTGAAAAACATAAAATGGTTCGACTGCCATTGCGGATGGTGTGCAAGTCCAGTGGGGTTTATTTCGCACTAGGGGGGTACGAAAGTGCCTGCAAACAAATGTTTCAGGAGGGCCAGCACAAACCGAGCAATATAACCCTCCTCAAAAAGCTGTGGGCTCGCACCAGGGCTCCGATCCAGCGTCACCATCGCTACAGCGGCAGAGGCTGCACCGAATAAAAAAGCCCTTGCGGTGAAGACGCTTCTGTCCAACTAACAAACATGGATCTCATTTCTGACCCCAAATCAGTTCCATGTTCGGGGGGGGATAAAATGTGGGTCCGGCGCGCCATTGTCCACATCAGACGACCCGTACGGCAGGAGGGGCGTGTGGGCGGCTGGGGAGAGCGGTCGCCATGTGTGTCCGTGTGGTCACTCGTAATTGGCGGGCCCAGCTGGCGGAACTCGCGTCCGGCTCCGAGCTCACGGCAAGCAGCCCCTGCTGTTCGCCGAATCCCCGTCTGAGTTGCCTGAGAGGCAAGTTGGGGTGTTTTTTTTTCTCTTTCCCTTGCTGAATTAGACTCAAACCCTGAGCCCGGCACAGTACCAGCTGGCTTTCACGAAAAAATGGCAGGACAGGCGCTCTCTCTCTCTCTCTCTCTCTCTCTCTCTCTCTCTCTCTCTCTCTCTCTCTCTCTCTCTCGTGCGCGACAGACCAGACCCCAGTCCGCCACCAGGGTTGATCAAACATGCTCCAACAAGACAAGCTGCCTTCAAACGTTCCCTGCGCCCGAAACCAGCAGGGGTCAAGTACTGCGTGCTTAAATCTTATGACAGGAGGGTCGTATAGACGCAGCATGGTGAGGTTCAAGCCTTTGGAGCTGCCATGGAGGGTA
This sequence comes from Sardina pilchardus, assembly GCF_963854185.1. Classification (NCBI taxonomy): domain Eukaryota; kingdom Metazoa; phylum Chordata; class Actinopteri; order Clupeiformes; family Clupeidae; genus Sardina; species Sardina pilchardus. The sequence continues at coordinate 23,842,184 of NC_085012.1, forward strand.
AGGGGGAGCTGGGGCTAAGGTGTGTGTGTGTGTTTGTGCTTTTGTGTGTGTGTGTGTGTGTGTGTGTGTGTGTGTGTGTGTGTGTGTGTGTGTGTGTACTCGTGTGTGTATGTGTGTGTGTGTGTGTGTGTGTGTGTGTGGGGCAGTGGGGTTGGCTTGTAAAGGCAGATGTAAAGGTGTCACATCTGCTCTCAGTAGGCCACTTCTCTCTGGGCTGCCCAATGGGCTCCAGCAGGCCTGGCGGGGAGAGCGCGGCGGTGCCCTGCCTGCCTGCAGAGCTGCGGGTCTGGCCCGGCTGTGCTGGTGCTGGGCTGAGCTGAGCCGGGACAGAGGCACCAGGGCCCACCCTCGTGCAAGAGAAGCGAAAACACCAGCAACCACAGCGCCTTAATCCCACAATCCCCGGCAGTAAAAGCCAGTTAAAAGGATCCGAGCTGTTTACTCTCAGGATATGGGCCCACTGGAGAGAGGGAGAGAGTGTGTGTGTGTGTGTGTGTGGAAGGGGGGGACTCAATATGACCCTCCACTACCACCACCACCACCACCACCACCACCACCACCACATTCCCAATCCCTTCATTCAACTTGCCTGCAAACACAATGACTGATTTACTGTTGTTACATTACAGCAGCTATACATCTGTTCCACTGGCCTGTTTTGTTTTCCCACAGTTGTTTTCCTCTCTGATGGATAACTAATCACAGAGTTTACTCGGCACATATTATTTTTGGACATCTGAGGACGTTCATTGCGATGCTTTTGCTCAAACTCTGAAGAGGCACACATGGCGAAGGTGCTTCTAGGCCAGCCATTCCCATTCATCCTTTCTCGTGTTTGTTTTGTTTTTTTGTTGACCGGCGAGGAACAAATTGTATTTGATAAATAACGGCTAAAAACAGCACTCGCTGCGGCCGCACCGGCAGAATTTCCTGCCTCCTGCCTCCCTTCTCTGCCCCAGCCTCGCCATCTCAGGTTCTGCCGGGCGAAGCCGGCCGCAGGAGGAAATGAAGTCTAACACGTCGCTTAATTAAATCCGCTCGCCTTGGCTCGGCTGCCTTCGCTCACCTAACGGACGGCCGCGACCGCCACGTCACTCGGCAACGCCGAGAGCAAACAGGATATTGACAATAACACAATTATAGCCCTCATCCTCTCCCATGAGTACCCGAGAGAGGAAAAGAGAGAGTGGGAAAGAGAGAGAGAGAGAGGGAGAGGGAGAGAGAGAGGGAAGGAGGGGGCCTGTGACATACTGTCTGCACCTGTATTGTACAATGTGGTAAACAACGCCGAGGCGTCCTGGGCGAAGTAAAACTACTAGAGATAAGAGACCAAAACAGTCATTCGTCACGAGGCGGAAAACAATGTGCAAGGATGTTAATGTGTGGGCTGCTTTAGGAGGTATAGCATGGGAGAGATAAAGGGATGAATGGGGCTGCTCAACCCTGAGGAGATGGAGGAGTGGAAAAGGCCAAATGTGTCACCACAACGTAATGTTCTGAGACCGCCGTCTCTCTCTCTCTCTCTCTCTCTCTCTCTCGCTCTCTCTCTCTCTCTCGTTCTCCTGTTGTCAGGATGGCAAATCAATAACACATTCATATTCTTGTTGACATGGTTCGCAGCCCTTATATCTATTTCCAGCTTAAAGGAGAGAGGAGGAATTCTTTCTGAAGTACAAAGAGACGTTGGAGTTTAGAACTTTAGAGTATTTAGAGTGAGAGCACTAAGGGCTGGGGGAAAAAAACGCGCATTCGTGAGCAATCAATTACCAACAAACAGATTTGTTCTTTTAACAAAGAATTAGTTGCTATTTTTAGCCGAGTCGGCTGAACCACAAGAGAACGACTTCCAGCGCTTGTTTTTCGGGGTCCATTGAAGGTGAGTAATTCGCATTTGTTTGTCTGCGAGTTTCACGACAACCCGAACAGACGTCTTCTAAAACTAAATCAAGCATCATTTATGATTCTTCATTTCCACGCTACACACTAAGTTGCTTTTAGGTGCCAGGGCCACTCTAACGAGGCATGCGGTTAGGGGCCTTAGCACGCATGCTGGTTAGGTCATGCCTGCCTCAGTGGCAAGCCACAGTCCAAGGGTGGTGGAGAGGTCAGACCAGACTCCTCTATAGGCCCCTTTTGGAAACACAACACGGAGATGTATACTTCAGTCGACGTCCATACTTTTCTGAGGTACAGTACAACACTAGGAGTCAATGAGTTCATTGTAGAGGCCATGCAGGGGGAAAATGCTTTCAGGGCAAGTGAAGGGGAGAGGGTGCTATGGGGGAAACACTGACAAGGAACGTTCTAGACGTGTTAGAAAATGGAGAGAGAGAGAAACTGTTTAGTCTTGTAACAGACTATGGTGTGACTGTGGGTGTTTGTTAATAATGCCCAGACACGCGTGGTCTTATAACAGGCATATTCCCACTGCCCCATATTCCTGCCTCCAGTACGTAAACAAGCCCTCCAGACTGAACCCTAACATACAGATTGTCTTGCTCGCACGGACCACAGTGCATATTGTATTCTTACAATAAAAAATGAATTATTTTCCTCTGGCTGGCCTTATTGAAGCAACACCCCTGCTAGGGGCTCTGGAGGCTTAATTAAAAAGTATCACTTGACACTTGCGAGGGAAATTGAGCAGAAATTCTTCAGAAATTACACAGCCCATTGCGTCGAAAGTGTATCTGGCTTTATGGGGCAATTATCACCTACAGTGACGGGCAAGGCCAGACGACTATGTGGCTAATGATTACCGTTAACAGTTTCTAACTTTCCAAGCCAGTTTTATTACTGAATGAAGGGGAGTCTATATCCTTCAGGGTCATCAATTATCAAGGACGTTAATATCATGATAAAAACCCATAGCCAAAACATGAGACTATGTGTTGCTTTTATATGGAATCTCTATTAGTTTTTGCTGTTGCAAAATATTTTCCCAATGTAAAAAAATAAAAAAATATCTGTATTTTAGAATTTGGTCCCACTAAAATGATTGTCCGTTACTTTATGATGCAAGACTTCATGGCCACCACTGTCATTACCCATAGCCAACGCCAAAGCAAACGCCCATTGGAAAACAGCGTGAATGAGTTCAGCTATTGTCCCAAGCACTGACTCAGTCCCATAAAGGCATTACGTTTTTGTTTTCCATAACATTCAGGGGGATAGAGCGACAGCCCCCTGAAGGACCAGTTAAACTAATAAGCCATTAGGAAGACAAATTACATCTGCCTTTCAAACGCTGCCCAAAATAAGCAATTAAACAGCAAACAAGCACATTAAGCTTCCCAAACGCAGCAGTAGGTGATCGGAGACCTTCACACTTGCGTGGCCATGTGGAATACATTAGCCCCTGCTCCTAACTTGCCTGGCAGTGTTTAACCTGTAGACGTCTCTTTTCCTTTCTTTACTGTTCCTTTCCTTTCTTTTCTTTTTATTTGCTTCTTGACTTTTCTTGTCCCCTGTTTTCGGTGGGGTGTTTTCTGAGCCTTGGCGAGAAGACCAGAGCATGTCTACAGCCTGTGCCAATGTCAAGAGGAGCTTTGTGTGAGCATGAAATGGGATCTCGGGGGCACGGAGAGACGAGGCCTAGGCAGAGATTTTACTGGATGGCACTGCTTACACTCACACTCACACTCTGCCATAAGCTGGACATAGGTGTGTTAAAAGCTCTGTATGTGTTGTCTGTCTGTGTGCGTGTGTGTGTGTGTCTGTCTGTCTGGCTAGCTGTCTGTCTGTGTCTATGTGTGTGTGTGTGTGTGTGTGTGTGTGTGTGTGTGTGTGTGTGTGTGTGTGTGTGTGTGTGTGTGTTTGTTTGCGCACACGTGACTGTATGTGCATCAATTACAGTGTGTGTATACAGTATCAGATTTGTATCTGAGGGAAGAAGTACATTTGTATATAATAAGTAACATGGTGTGTTTGTGCACACTTCCACACAGTGCCACATACTGTATGTACAGTATGTGTGCATATACATTGATGGTGTGTGTGTGCGTGTGTGTGTGTGTGTGTGTGTGTATACATGGTGCGTCTGAGAGTAAGTTTACCATGTGTGCATTGGTTAATGCACATGTGTGCATGTACATGTGTGTGTGTGTGTGTGTGTGTGTGTGTGTGTGTGTGTGTGTGCATGTTTCGGTGTAGCCGTGGCCGTCGCACTGCAGCAGACGGGTTGAGGCCGCCGCTTGCTGCCAGCAAGTCTGGAGCCACACGCCATCTGGTGCACATGCCGACGTCTCTCTCTCTCTCTCTCTCTCTCTCTCTCTCTCTCTCTCTCTCT
>NC_085012.1:23863971-23873971 GCF_963854185.1 Sardina pilchardus
CTGGCGTTCCCCTGCTGCTCCAAACCCACCGACCCCACTAAGTCTCGCTCAAAACCACCTTGGCATTTCCATTCAACCAATCTGAGCATGCTGCTTCATTGATGCCGTAATTCTCCTCTCTCTTCCCCTCCTCCTCTCCTCCTTTCCTCTGCACTCCTCTCCTCTCCCAGGCATCTCTCCTCTCCTCTCATCCTCCCCTTCTCTCCTCCCTCCTCTTCTCCTCTCCTCTCAGTCTTTTCCTCTCCTCTCATCCTCCCCTCCCCCTATCTCTCTCCTCTCTTCCTCTCCTCTCCTTTTCCAGTCAACTCTCCTCTCCTCTCATCCTCCCCTTCTCTCCTCCCTCCTCTTCTCCTCTCCTCTCAGTATTTTCCTCTCCTCATCCTCCCTTCCCCTATCTCTCTCCTCTCTTCCTCTCCTCTCCTTTTCCAGTCAACTCTCCTCTCCTCTCCTCATCCTCCTCTCCTCTCCTCTCCTCTTCTAGTCTTCTCCTCTTCTTTCCCACTCCTCTACAGTATATCTTCCATCTCCCAACACGGCCATTAATTAAACACTTGAGCCCCCCCAACCCCCCCCCCCCTTCTGTTTTCTTTGGCAGGGCGGAGGCGACGGTGTTGAGCCTTGCCTTGTGACGCCGCTGTCGCTGGCAGACAGGCAGACAGATCCGCAGCCCACACCGCACCGCACCACGCCGCCACCGCCGGCGGGCGTCCGTGCCAACCCCGCGCCAGTCTCGCGTCTCCTCCGCAGAACCCGCCGACGCGCCACGTCTGCCGACTCGCGTGGCTTGGAAAACGAGAGGAGAACCTAACACCACTTTTTTTATTCTCCCCCCCTTTTAATCTTGCCCTTTTTCCCCCCCCTGCATTTTGTTATTTATCGTATGTATTTATTTGTGCTCTTTGGCAGTGCAGTCCTACAGTTGTGCCAATAAAACTTATTTGAATTTAAGAGAGAGACCGAGACAGATCGAGAGAGAAGGAAGAAGGAGAGAGAGGGAGAGGGAGAGAGAGAGAGAGGGAGAGAGAGAGAGAGAGATTCACACTTTCACAGAGACCTCCGTGGCTGTGCAGAGATAGATATGCGGCCTCGTGCGTAATTATGGTGTGTACCAACATGTGTACGCGTGTACCTTTTCCTGAAGTGATACAGTTGCAAACGCGCTGGCATTACGTTGTATCATTTGTCAGAGCAATAAAACACATGATTTGAGTGTGGGAGACATGGGGAGACCTTAATCCTGCGCGAGGGGCGGTGGTGGGTGGCAACAGGCGGCCTGTCTGCGGAGGGGATGAGGTCAGCGCTATCAATCTCTCTCACCGTCAGAGGAGAAGCAGAGGAGGAGGAGAGGAGGAGGAGAGGTACAGAGTCTGCCGGTGGCATCAGCACAATGGGGGCTTGTTGCCTACCACAGAGCCAGAGGAGATGGAGAGAGGGAGAGAGAGATATGGAGAGGAAGAGAGAGAGAGAGAGAGAGATGCACACACACACACACACACACACACACACATACACACATACTCTACACACACACTGCCTTTGTAGTTATATGTGATGCATGATGTTCTGTCTTTGTTTTTTCCTTCTAACTACCTGTATAATTACAATTGCTAACTGTATTATTTGGCAGTACAAACTGTATTTTTGCCATGCCAATAGCAGCTACAACTTTATCAAACTGAATTGAGAGAGAGAGAGAGAGAGAGAGAGAGAGAGAGATGGAGGGATAGAGAGGGTAGAGGTGTGGTGAGGAGGAGAGGGCTAATGGAGGGAAAAGAGAGCAAGAGGGAGGGATAGCTCTATGAGGTGGGCCAGAGCCTCAGGGAGTTTCTCATGAGGAGGTGCTGCTGACATGCAGCTCTGTGATTTACACCTCTGACACTTAGATATACTCCTCACACACACACACATGCACGCACATACAAACACACACACACACACACACACACACACACAAGAGAAGTCTTTAGGCCCTCTGTGCTGGTTCCATGTCACAATGACACACACCAACACACACACATACACACACACACACACTGATACAACTTTACTGACAAACACTCTCACACACACACACACAGATACAGCATACAATATGGGTATAACCAGTAGTAGATACAAGAATGATAGGTTGTGGTTAGTGTATGTGTGTGTGCGTACGTGCGTGCGTGCGTGTGTGTTTTCTCATTTATCACCCGCTTTTTTGTCTTCAGGTCATTATTTTCTCTCTTTCTCCCTCTCTCTCTCTCTCTCTCTCTCTCTCTCTCTCTCTCTCTCTTCATGTCTTCCTCCTAAATTCTAAATTCTAAATTCAAACTCAAATATACTGAGAGGAAACTTGATCTTTATTGCTTTATTGCTTTATTGCTAAGCATTCAAGGGCGTGACAGAAAGCCAAAACTACTCGAGGGTGAAACCAATGATTTAGCTGTAGCCACACAAGCAACAGTGGGGGGAACAGACTGCAGTTCTGTTCTAAAGGCTCTAGATGTTCTACCCTGTAGCCATCCTGGACTGCTCTGAAATCATCGCTGTTCCTCTGCCCTGTTCCTGTTTTGTGGCGTGTCATGAGACACACAGCGTCGGCTAAATGCTTTGTTGTGGCAGAACTGCCCATCTGTCCGAGTGTTTGAATTGTTTGCATAGTTTCACATTTCTTTACACCATGGACAATCAAACTGAATGAAAACATGCTATTGCGGTGTGTGGAGTCCCTCAAACGGAGTTGAATCCGAGCACCCTGAGTTCCTTGCATATGTAAAAGGCACACCATCATTCCCCACGGCTGCTTCTGGTATAGCAAATGATGAGTTCACCGAGTTCATCCAGAGTGCCTCCATACAAACAGTCATAGGTGCTTCCCAAACCTCCTGTTCACTCCAACAGGGTTTGAATACCTGAATACTCTCAACAGGTAGAATGATAAACTATTATCCTCCGCCAGAGTAGAATATAAGCCCATTAAGACTTCTGCAATACAAAACAGTCATTATAAATGCTTTTTCCTTAAATCTACTATTAGCTCCAGCGGCTCGGCTACCAGAAGTATGATATCAACCCCCCGATCCGTGTTACGTCCACTATACATCACTATCAGCGGTGCAGGTGTCTTGCCAAGAGCGGCCACACTGCGGAGAGGTTCCTGCCAAGGGAAAAAAAGATCATTTTTCTAACGTTCTCTTTTACTGGCCAACTATAAGACAACACCGTGGTGCCAAACCACAGACCGTCCTTCATGAGCCGGGCCCGGGCTTGTAAGTTCTCGGCGGTTTAAAAAGTGCGGTTTTGTCTGAGCAGCACTGCATATGGGGAGTCCGTTAACTTATATTTTCCAGTTGCGTGAGTCACTTTATCTGTCTCACACGGGGAGGATCTCATGGTCTCGGACCCCACAATCATACACAGCCGGAGAGCTGGGCAACCGCTACTTCAACATTCAAACGAGGGGATTTTTACAAGACTTTTAATTGAAAATGTGAATATATGTGTATTTATTGCAGATGATTATATTTAATTGTACATACAGGATTGGTTAGTGGGTTAGGATGAGAGTGACTGCACTCATTTGAAATAAACTACTTCCCTCTAGTGGTTAACTATAAGAAGTGCACTCTTTCTCTCTATCTCTGACTCGCTCACACGCACTCTCTCTCTCTCTCACACACACATACACACAATGACCTAAATAGCTCAGAGTAATTAGTTGTGTTTGTAACATTTGTTCTGTACAGGTAAGTCTTCCGAGGACCAAGCCAATTACACCTTCACCTCACCTTCCCAGTTCACTCACGATCCCCAGTGAAATACACCGTGAAAAACAAACCAAAGCGACCAAAACACCAGTGCCGGGTTGTCAGCACAGCGCTCCTCCAAAGCCTGACCAATCAGAGAGACAAGCGAGTCAGACGTCTACCCACCCAGAGCCTGCCGCTGCTCATCAGCGTAATTGCACCCGCTGGGCTCTCCCCACCAGCTCACTTGCAATCCACTACAACACGTGTAGGGACACAGTCATAGTAGCACTGCACAACACACACCGACAGTGCAGAGGTGAGGTTGCACTAAACCTGATCATCAGTGCAGTAAGAAGAAATGAGATGTGTGCTGGATTGGGGCTTCCAAACGGAACAAGCAAAAGCACTTAACCCCCGAGTTACTTCAGGGGAGGTGTCTCTATGGCCAGTTCACTGTTAAGTCGCTCTGGATATGATAAGATATGAGATAAAAACATATCTAAAATATACTAAAAAGATTATTATCAGAAGATTATAAAGAAAGATCATCTTAGTGCATGACCTGACTAAAAATGAGGTGTAGAGCCAGAAGAAGGAGCCGAGAGAAGAAAGACGCTCTCACAGTCCAGTTGTTCCACGGGGCGCTGGCTTTCATCAGATTGTCGGCCAACTCCCCGTGAGTGTGCTGAGATGACGAAAACACACACTCTCAACACGCAAACATGGAGGACAGAGACACACACACACACACACAAAGAGGTTCTCACAGCGGGGCTGGACCAGACCACACGGCCAAGGCAGAGACGGTTCTTCACTTGGCTCGGGTGCTTTGATTCCTGTCCTGTGAGAATCTCATAATAAGAGCACAAAAAGCAGTAGACTAAAACATGAGGGCCACGTAGAGAGGAATAGATAGCAGAGGAGAGGAGACTGGAGGAGGAGAAGAGAAAACAGAGGAGAGGAGAGAACAGAAGAAACAAGAAGAGGAGAAGAAAGTTCTCTTTCCTGTTTCGTGGCAAGCATTTAAAGTCAAACTCCAAACAACAAAAATGTCTTACACTTGTCTCTTGATTGAACAAATAAATACCAATGTACTTATGTATTATGTATGTATGTGAATTTAGCTCAGCACCATTATTCTGGTTTTCCTGAAGAGGAATGACCTGAAAATGCCTGGCTACAGTTCCCATGTCCACCACGAGAGGGCACCATAGGCCTGAATAAGCTAAGCCCCTGATGCCCGGTGTATGTATGTCTAACCCTGACGCACAGCTGACACCAGTAACAAGGTCTCCAGCAACACAGGATGACCACACTCCACCTCGGAGCTAATGAGCTCTTTTAATCTTCATCATGTAACAGGATCTGCTGAGCGACTCACAAGGTTCCCCTTGTTCAAAGACGCGCACCGGGCTGCTTTCCTAGCCAGTGCTGGTAAGTGAGATTGAGTATCGGGGGGTGTTCACACAGCTCACAAAGTTCAGAGGTGAACCGGGAACACGGAGACAGCTGCACTGAGTGAGGCCCAGGAACTAAGTGTGTGTGTGTGTGTGTGTGTGTGTGTGTGTGTGTGAATGCACGCTCTGATGGAGGTGTCCTTTGAGCTAAATCCATCCGGCATAATAGCACGACATGCCTCTGACTTACGATCCAGTGTACAGACAACAAAAACAAGATGGAGCCTCCACACAACTCCATCCTCCTGAGACTCTACAGCCACACCAGCCACACGAACCTCCAGGAAGCTTCTTCAGCTGACTAGGCTAATCCCCCCGTAACTATTGATACCTGCCTGCGCTGAATCACGGCACCAATCAAACGAGTCGTAACCCCGTCCCCCCAGCTCACCCAAACCCAACAACGCACGCAGCCACCGGCGACACACAATGCCACTGTGGGCTTTGGACAAAGAGCTCTTTCTTCCTCGTTCCTCTCCAATTCACCGCGGGCGCATCGGTTGGCGTCTGCTGTGCCCGCTGCCAGCCAGGTTGGCAGGAGGAGACGGCATCGTCTCGCAACCCGCAACCTCCCCCCCCCCCCCCCCCCCCCTTTTCCGCTGCACAGAAACTCAATAACGACAACGACAACAACAACAAAGAAAAAACCTGAGTAAACAAAGACGACCAACAAACACAACTAAATGAGGAGGAAGTCGCTCGGTTGCTGCCTCCTCTCTGCTCGGTAAACAAAGCCAAGGGGACGCCAAGCTTGAAACCAACTGGCCTGGAATGAAGAAAGTGACTGAGAGAGAGAGATAAAGAGAGAGGGTCATAGAGAGAGAGAGAGAGAGAGAGAGAGAGAGAGAGAGAGGAAAAGAAAAAGAAATAGAGAGAAAGAAAGAAGAGAGAGGGGGGGGGGGCACACAAAGGGGTGGGGTGTGGGTAGGCTGCCATGGTTTCCTGCCCCCCTGTTGGGAGTGGGGCAAGGTGAGGAGGTGAAGGGGAGCCAGGCTGAGCAGGATAATTGGGATCTTCCTGCCCACCAGGGACACTCTCTGAAGGTTTCCACGGACACGGGGAGAGGACATGCCTTTGAAAGAGACACTCACTAGGACTTTCTTAAAATAACAAAGACACCACACGCATACGCAAATAAGGTTAGGAGGAGAGGGTCATTTTCTTTGCCTGAAATGTTTTTCAACTCAGAGTATAGGAGCCCTTTTCTGAAAATGGCTGTTGTATATGACAGAAGTCGTAATAATGTGGTTTAAATACTGAAGCTGCCTGAAGAACCTGACTTTACAGTTTCTAACAGTGATACTGACACTTGTGAAGTCTCCTCAAGTTCAGTTGAAATATACTGAAGATATCAGGTTGAAATGGTTTCTCATGCCAAATCACACAGCTACAACGAATAAACCCATAAGACGAAATGAGTGTTCTGTGCATCAAAATGGAGCCTGTGTGTTTCTGAGTGTTTTATGCACATATTATGTCTTGTGCATGTGTGTTCATGTGTATGTATGTATGTATGTACAGTGCCTATAGAAAGTTATCATACCCTTTTGAAATAGTTACTTTTTTTGTCTTACAGCCTGAAATCAAAACCCATTTAAAAAAAAATCTTTTCCAGTTTTATTTACAAATGTAGCTGTACAACATCAAAATAATGAAAGAAAAGTCAACAGTTCTGAAAATTAATAAAAAATTAAAAACTAGAATAACAGGGTTGGAAAAGTCATCATACCCCTGACTTAATACTTTGTCAAGCTTCCTTTTGCTTTCATTACAGCCATCAATCTGTTTGGATATGTCTCTATTATAGCTTTGCACACCTAGACAGGGGAATATTTGCCCAATTTTCCGTGCAGAATTGTTAAAATTTAGTCAAATTCTGTAGGGAATGGCGATGGACTGCTCTCTTCAAGTCAATCCACATATTTTCAATAGGATTTAAGTCAGGGCTCTGACTTTGCCACTCAAGGATATTCACCATCCTATCCTTAAGCCACTGCTTTGTTCTTTTGGCAGTATGTTTAGGATTTTTGTCGTGTTGGAAGGCGAATGACCTCCCCATCCTCAGCTGTTTAGGAGAGGGACGCAGGTTTTCCTCAAGAATTTTGGTGTACTTGGCAGCATCCGTTTTCCCTTCTATCCTGACCAATTGCCCAGTCCCCGCTGAAGAGAAACATCCCAAAAACATAATGTTGCCCCCACCATGCTTCAAAGTAGGTATGGTGTGTTTTGGGTGTGTTTGGGTGTGTATACTGTGTTTGGTTAGCGCCTGGAGCTCAGTCCAAAAACTTCAATCTTAGTCTCCAAAAAGTTCGATCTTAGTCTCATCTGACCATATAAGCTTTTTCCACATGGTAGCAGAATATTCCAGATGTGTTTTTGCACTGAACTCCAAGCGCAATGTTTGGCGAAAACCAACACAGTACACCACCCAAAACACACCATACCTAGTGTGAAGCATGGTGGGGGCAACATTATGTTGTGGGGATGTTTCTTTTCAGCGGGAACTGGGCAATTGGTCAGGATAGAAGGGAAAATGGATGCTGCCAAGTACACCCACATTCTTAAGGAAAACCTGCGTCCCTCTCCTAGACAGCTGAGGATGGGGAGGTCATTCGCCTTCCAACACGACAATAATCCTAAACATACTGCCAAAAGAACAAAGCAGTGGCTTAAGGATAGGATGGTGAATATCCTTGAGTGGCAAAGTCAGAGCCCTGACTTAAATCCTATAGAAAATATGTGGATTGACTTGAAGAGAGCAGTCCATCGCCATTCCCTATAGAATTTGACTAAATTTTTACATTTCTGTACGGAAAATTGGGCAAATATTCCCCTATCTAGGTGTGCAAAGCTATAATAGAGACATATCCAAACAGATTGATGGCTGTAATGAAAGCAAAAGGAAGCTTTACAAAGTATTAAGTCAGGGGTATGATGACTTTTCCAACCCTGTTATTCTAGTTTTTCATTTTTTATTAATTTTCAGAACTGTTTACTTTTTTTTTCATTATTTTGATGTTGTACAGCTAAATTTGTTAATAAAACTGGAAAAGATTTTTTTAAAAATGGGTTTTGATTTCAGGCTGTAAGACAAAAAAAGTAACTATTTCAAAAGGGTATGATGACTTTCTATAGGCACTGTATGTATGTGTGTTCGTGTGTGTGTGTGTGAGAGAGAGAGAGAGTGTGTGTGTTCATGTATATGCATGTGTGTGTGTTTGTGTGTGTGTGGGCGGCAGCAAGGGAACAGGTTTGCGTCTCACACTCCTGCAGAGAGCTACTGCCGCCACCGCGGTGCCGACCTCCTGAACAACTCGGGCACCTGTGGCGCACCTTGGCGCCCGCTCACGCTCCCTCTGAACGGGGACAGTTTAGTCATCACTGAGAGCGCCTCGGCCGTCAGCCTTCAGGAGAGAGATCTCGCTCCTTAAAGGTCCAGCCCTCCATTCTGTTGATATTTGAACCAAATAAATGAATTCCATGTAAATGAATCAAATAAAATCAAATAAATCCCATCCCTCTCTAGCAAATCTGTTAGGGTTCAGGGGCAGATTTCTCTCTCTCTCGTTCAAAGTCCAACCCTCATGTCTGTGTGCTGGTATTTCAGCTCAATAGCCAATCAAATTATTCTCTTCTCTGGCAATCTGAGCAGGGCAGGGTGCAGGGCAGATTTCTCTCTTTCCTTAAAGGTCGCACCATCCATTCTGGTTGTTGTTATTTGATCTCAACAGACTATCCATGTGTGAACAAGATATGCCTGTCAACACATTCACGATGCAAACAGTTCCAGAAATAGTTTCCTCTCCTCTAGCACGAGCGAGCGTGCCTGCCAAATTTCTCCCTTTTCACACAAAACTCTTTCTGAACTTGTGTGTGGTGCACGCATAAACAAGCTGGAGGAGGCACAGAGTGCAAAGCACTAAGAAAAAGTGAATCCCTGAATCAGCTTCACCTCAGCATGTTAGACTCTGATGAGAGTCTGCTTGGAGATTGCAACTGATGGCAAGACTCGTGCCGGCCAAGGGGCCTGTGAGATTGAGTCTGGATGCAACAATAGCTATGATGAGACAAAAGCAATTGGCCTGTGATGAGAGAGAGTGACTGAGAGGACAGAGAAAGAGAGAGAAGACAGGAAGATGGAGAGAGAGAGGGTAGAGAAGGAAAGAGAGAGGGAGAGAGAGAGAGAGAGCAGCATCCTCAGAGCAATCAAAGTTGGCCGCCTCTGAGCACATCGCCTCATCAGCTATCAGACGCAATTCAAAACACACATCTTCACAATCAGACATGAGGAAACAGAGTGCAGTCACACACACCCACACACACCCATACACACACAAACACACAAGCACACACACACAAACACACACACACACACACACACACACACACACACACACACACATCTTGTAAGCAAGCACAAATTTGCAATCATTTTATATAATCATGTGCGTGAAACGCTGCATGAGTTGAAGGTTTTATAAAAGTGTGTGTGTGTGTGTGTGTGTGTGTGTGTGTGTGTGTGTGTGTGTGTGTGTGTGTGTGTGTGTGTGTGTGTGTGTGTGTGTTAGATAGATAGAGACATATGGAAAAATAGAGAGACAGAAGCACCTGGTGATTCCCAACAGATAGATACACAGATCAATGGATAGATAGATAGATAGATAAAGAGAGGCAGAGATAGCATCTGATTCCCAATACCCAGATAGATAGATAGATAGATAGAGAGAGATAGATAGATAGATAGATAGATAGATAGATAGATAGCATCTGATTCCTCCTACCCAGCAGCTCCATGGCATCATCCTCATCCTC
>NC_085012.1:23888971-23891471 GCF_963854185.1 Sardina pilchardus
TTGTGCTCATCTCCCCGTTAGCCCCTGGGCTAAACGCGCTTAGTGAGAATACTAATGTGGTCATCTGGGCCGCATCATGCGGGCAGACTGATCTAGATCACTGGGCTAGCCTGCGTGTGTGTGTGAAGGGGGGGATTCACCAAGATCTGAGAGCCAGCTGTCAGACAGAGTACAAAACACACTTCACACTCTGTTACAACATAGCAACAGATCAATACATCCCATAACCTTTAGTAATTCATAAGCTGTAGCAATGTATTATTGTCGATCTCAAAGAGTGTGCTAACTGACACGCATTGCCTATGGCAAGCAAACAATGTGAAAAGGGGTTCACCACAGCCTAACACGAACCAGAAATGCTAATGTGTCTCCAGCTGTGCAAGTGACACTTCTGATGGGTACATCTCTGCGGGTAACTGAGAAATAAAGCCGGACGTATCCACTAAAAAATCGCTACGAAAGCGCGGGAGAGACAGAGAGAGATAAAAATGACATAGTCCCTTTCAGTGCTGTTCGCTGTGGAAATGGGCTGATGCTATCGCCGGGGCCTGAAATAGAACCACTGGCAGTGACAGAGTGTGATACTAAATTATTTAATTCCCTCTCCCTGGTCCCGAGACGACCCAAAGTGGACGATAAATCCCCCCCATACACACACACACACACACACACACACACACACACACACACACATACAGTACACACACACACACACACACACACACACTCATCGTCATCTGGGGCTCATTTCTGCTGTAGCTTGTCTAATGATGATGGCACTGCGGATGACAGCTCCGATTCCTTTACATTATTTTCAACAGACAGTTGCCTCCACAGCAACTGGGCAGTATTGGACAGAAATGCAATTTCATTAGTACACACGCTCGATGGTCATCGACCCCGTGACCCTGTCAGCACCTGTATAACATTTCTATGCTGTTGATTGCTACACATGCTCTCTGGTCATTGACCCCCACGAGCTTGTCATTAAGCCCAGTCAGTGACCACGACCCCGACCATGGCCGATGCCTGGCCCTAACAGCTGAGGTGATCCGGCCGAGGTGACAGTGGACACGTGCTGGACATGGCCTGTGGCCTGTGGTACTCACATGATTTGGACTCTGGCGAGGGAGGGGAGATGTTGGACATGTTCAGGTCACTCTTGGACTTCTTGGGCTTCTTGGGATGGATCTGCCACGGCTTCTCGTAACTCCGGAACTCCCGCCGGCCGCCTTTGAGTTCTGTGGACGAGAGAGAAACACGCACACACACATGCACATACGCGCATACAAACACACACACGCACGCACACGCACGCACACACACACATACACGCACACATACATGCACACACGCATACAAGCACACATGCACATGCGCACACGCGCACACACACACACACACACACACACACACAAACACACACACACACAAACACACGAACACACGCACACACGCACACACGCACACACACACACGTGTCTCTGTGAGCCGGGGAAAGTGATAGCCGGAGAAGCTGCTCTAATAAAGCTGTGTACAGCCCCAAGCCAAAACACAAGAGATGCGGAAACTTGTCTGAGTAATCTATCTACTTAAGCGCATGTGTCTCTGTGACTAACACAGAGAGAGAGCGGGAGAATGAGAGAACGGGAGAATGATAGATGATAGATAGGAAGAAAACAGAGATGGAGAAAAAGAGCAATGGGGAAAAAAAAGACACAAAAAATTGCTGGGTTTGAATGGGGCAGAAACGTACTGCAGTGGGCTTATCTGTGCCAGTGCTTCCCAGTGATTGTCCTCCCAGAGCACACACAGAAGAAACACCAGCAAAGCCCCACCACAGCACAGGAGATATGCAGTATCAATAAGTGTGTTACACTCTGGGAAACGTATCGGACATATTTGTGAGGCCACATTACTGACATAGACCAACATAATTACATAAAGCTAAGATAGAACATAGCTCTTTTTTATCTAATTCATTTTTATTTCATTTAATTTGTATAAGGTAACACTTAACAGTATCTCGCAGGGAACTGAATTGTATCAAATTCAGAGAGACTAAGACAGTGAGCCCTAATTTGAATAATGGGGCAAAGTACAAAGTCTTAATTTAAACTAAAGCTAATGTACTAACTACACAAAGTCCATGTACTACTTTAACACCATGGGCATGACCTTAACAGCACACACTGATAAATCAGCTCAATGCTCCCATGTGTCATACCCTGCTGATAGACTTTACACTTTGCCTCAGTGCCTTTTAAATTTGGGCTCTAAGTCTCTCTCTGATGTGCAACCATTTCAGTTAAGGGCCGTTCACACCAACAACAATAACGATCACAGTAAAAATAACTGTAACTGTAATGAGTAGGAATGTCCTCTGATTCAGATTAGCTGTCAGCGTTTTACTGTTCTCAAAATCACTCTGTAAGTGATCCCCAACAACATCGTTCTTCACGTCTCTATTTATACATTTTATATGCAGACGTTGTCATTC
>NC_085012.1:23901471-23926471 GCF_963854185.1 Sardina pilchardus
AAACAAGGATCCAGACTTCAAGAGCTGCTACTACACACTGCCCAGAGCAACAAACCGTCAGGTGATGTAACTGCCTCCATCCAAGAGCCAAGCACAGTAAAAAAAAAAAAAAAAGGAAAGGAAAGCTAATGCACTCATGAGCTGTTCACACACCCCAACGGCAACAGCGGCTGGGTAATGCAAACTACAGGGGCCCAAGCATATTAACTCAGCAAGGGGGTTCGTCCCAGAGGCCGGGGACTTCTCAGGGTGTTATCAAACAATGTGCCACCGGAGAGTGATTTACACACAGACACACTCATTTGTCTCCTCGCCGAGCTCCGACACAGCATCGCTGGCTGACAAGGCCCCTCTAATTCAATTATGCAGAGCAGGCCCCGGCGAGGTAAATGACCAATGTATCGTTCGGGAGGGAAAGAGAAATGGCCGACCGCGTGCGTTTGTGTTCCTGAAACACTTCAGCTCTGCTACGGTGTTAGTCACTTGCTTTTGAAAAATGAGGATAAGAATTCCAATGCAGCAATGCACAGGGGGGCGAGAAAGCATTGATTTCCCGAGCAACTAGTCTTTCCCTGCCTGTTCCATATTGGAATGGTGAACAACACGGTGAGGTTTCTCCACTGATAAATGAGAGTAAAGATTGGAAAGAATGTGTTGTTTGTTTGTTTGTTTTTTAAAAAAGAGAATTTAATTTCACCACTGAGAAAGTGCATTACAGTATCTCTAACTCTCGTGCCTGATCATACACAAACACATTATTTACACTGATGCTATATATGAGTCCACAAAGAACCTTCTGAAAATAGCTTCAAGGGAGTACAGAGGGTGCAATAAAAAGAGAAGTTCCTTTCCCATCTTTAATGTGACCCCAGAACAGTTCCACAGCCATCTGTCACAGGCCAGCGCCTGCAAATCACTAGTTCAACCCTCTACCCACGTCTAATGAAAGCTAGAGCATACACAGGAATGCCATTCAGGCAGAACCCACAGGCATCCTACAGCTCCAGGCTCGTTTGGATCCGCAGGCAGATGTTGTGGGTGAGTTTTACAGCAGAGGGGAGTTGTTTTAAAAGAAGGAGGCGGAAAGATGTGGTTTCAATATCACAGACGCGTCACCCCCCACCACCTTCTTCCTGTTGCTGTGCCACACTGAGGCCGGCTCCGAAACTATAAAAGGCTCGAGGAGTTGCTGTAAAGGCTGAAATCCACCACCCACCGAATCTGCCACGGTGACACAGCAGAGCGAAAGCGCCCCGTCAGCAAACGCCGTACCGTTCCGACTTCTTTTCCTGTTAGAATACACACATTTATCTCTCCTATAGGCGGTCGGACGGACGCACAACAGACTGATGCGGACCAGACAACGTGTGAGATGGAGACGGAGAGGAAGGCTTTTGTCACTTTATTGGGAGAGATATGGCTTCTTTATGAAACTCACCGGCTGAGATACCTTCTGTAAGACACCATCAATCAGGAGCCAAAGCACAAGACACTGAGAAAGACATCTGCTGGGCACAGACTTGTGCAGTACTGTCTTACGCTGTCAAAGTATTGCTGTATATTTCTATATGACGCCGATACTTTGAAAAATCAACAATAATCTTTACCTCTCTGGCTGCCACTACACCACTAGGTAGAGATTTGGTATTTTGCCTAAATCGTGCTATGGAACAAAAGTAAGAATTGCACTGCATGCAGTCGACCTGCACAAAGGCCATTCAAAGCCATTCAAAAGCCAGCTCAATGAATTGCTGTAATTATTTTATCAAAAAAATCCATTAATGACTCATGTTTAGTGCATAGTGGTGGAAAGGGCACCCCTTGTGAAGTGAAATCCATCAAAGTTTCATTAAGCTTATTCATTCTCCTCTTAATATACTTTACTGAGACTTGACATTTACAGAGGATACGAAAGGATTAAGTGACTCACAATTTCAGTGAGAGTAGCTTCAAATCAGAACTATATGTTCCCACACTTCATCTGAAATTGGACAGAAATTGCCACAATGTCACACCGAATATGAATAGTTCTCATTGCTGCCATTGACTTATCTTGACATTAGGGAACTTTTCTTACTGTGACCCTACAATACCCGTATTTTATAGACAATTATATAACAAGTTAGTATCAGGAAGAATCCATCCCAAGTCCTTAGTATGATAGCTCTTAGAGGTATGACTATACAGTGGGCTCAAGTGCAATAACAGGAGAAAAAAGTTGTATTAATTGAAAAAAAACAAAAAGAGGCAATAAAATGAAAAAAAAAGGAAACCAAAAGGAGTACACATAAATATGAATATGAATCTGAATCTGTACAAATGAATACATGCTAGTAAGACATGTTAGAATCAAAACAAAGCCTTTTCTCTGAAAATAGCCTTTCGAAGAGTAGCTATTGTTTGGATGAAGCGTACAGAAAGAGCTGATCGTGCTCAAGTTACTGCAAGCCTTGTGAAAGCCCTCTAAAGCATTTGCTGAATGTAGAGATATTCCTGGTCATGTGCATACTGTATGTGTCCACCTCCATAGAGCCCCATACAGTAGATTTCTCCCATAGCCTGTTTAAACGGTACAGATCTCATTGTCTAAGAGGACAGATGGGCTGAGTTATAAACACACCTCCAGCTTAATCATTGCCATTACACAGGCACAAAATCTCCCTTTATAGACGGAGGCCTCATTATATTTCCATACAGTTACTTTATCCCAGCGCTCTCCACTGTGCAAACAATCATTGTGCTTGCTACTCCCGATAAAGATGATGATAGAGCAGCACTTCACACCGCAGCGTTATACAATTATGTTGGGGAAAGGTCCAGCGTCCCAGGCACTGGGGTTTCTTAGGGAACCTGATGACTACCCTGTTACTGTTTCCAAAGAGGGGCAAAATAGTGTCCCAGGAATAGCACTACTAATGAGACCTATTGTACTTCCCTTTCAAAGGGATTGAAAGGGTGCTACTCACAGACACCTTCTCACATGTTCTGTCCAAATGCACATAGACAAAAACGGCACTGTGTGTTTAAGTGCTGCTGCTGCTAGTTGTGTCTAGAACTACTATTCCTCAATAACTAACCATAGTACTGTTGAACTGCCTCATTCCAGGAGAGATTGCAGAAAATAATAAAGCCGCAATAACAACAGTCACAACCCCCCCTACCCCCATAACTTGATATATGAAAATAAAAACTGCCAAAGGAAGACATGATAGTGTTGTTGTGACTATACTTAGTCATGCTGTTAATGAACTGCACAATTGCCAGAAATGTCACTTCAGTTTTCTGTTGCAGTTCTACTGGTATAAACCATACAGTCAAGAATTGTCAGTGTTCAACCAAATGTGTTTTTCATCTGAAGAGAAGCTCATCTGGAGTCAAGTCCTGATTTGACAAGCGCTGGTGTGTTTGTCTGATCTGGTAGACAGCAGATGCATGCCTGATCAGAGACACATCACAGAAGCTGTCAGTCGCCTTCCGGGATAATAAAGTCTCCCAATGACATCTGCACTTATTTACCTATTACGCTGGCACTTTGTCACATTGAATAGATGTATCACTAGTGCTTATGCAACAGTAAATAGAGCACTAAGCTACATTTGCTCAAAGGTCTCCTACTGCACTGAGGCTCAATGGTTGGTCCTCATCTGCAAGTTGTTTTACAGAAAGAAAAATCTGCCACGTGAGTGATCTGAGATGCAAATGTGCCCGCCTTTGAAAAAAAAAAATGCACATTAACAAGAGAATCTTCAACAATCCAGTGAGGAAACGGCAGTCTCTCATGTTATCTACTCATACAGTCTTTAATCAGATGGCCATGCACTTAACCACCGTTGAAAGCTACCATAGGGCAACCTCATTGAGTTCAAAGACGACCCAGATCAGGAGATCTCCACTGATCTGATCTCAATCAACCGTCACATGCACCCCCATGCACCACCACGCATGCATATTACATGTAGCCTGACCTCAATTTCCAGTTCACATACAGCCAGAGCATTTCTGATGCATGCTCCATTGGGGTCTATTATATTGAGCTGATGTGTTGGAAATACCTCTGTGTCCTTATGAAAGCAAATGTGTGATGGAAGAACGAGATACATAAGCCTCAGCTGAACTGCATGTGCATCATTTTGTCTTGAAGGTCTGATCTCAAATATTTTCAATTCTGAACACTTCAATAATAAGGCCTACAAATCAAACTGCTTTTTAAACTGTTGTGCTCCAGCAACAGCAGCAAGAGTGGCACAAGTGATTCAATTTCATATCTTGTAAAAGCAGATAAGAAGAAAGAAGGCATTCATTCATATGATGAACTTATTATGCAAATAGACAAGTTGTTCAGTGGGAAGTTACAGGGTTCTTGCTCGGGGCAGGAGCATCACTGAAATGACTTGAACCCTATCTCATTCCGTTTAGAAGAATCCGCACAAAGGCATACAACCAGGTGCTTTCATCCCCAGCCAAAGTCAATCTGCGACTGCTGCCGCGGCGGAACCGCCAGCGCGCTCGCTTCTCGCGCCGCTCGTCTCTCTCCCACGACCGATGAGACGCTGCGTTCGCTTAGGGGATGATCATGTCAAAGGCAGAGCGGAACGCCACGATCGCCGGCCGCCTGACAGCGTGACGGGGCCAGCTTTCATGTGGCAGACAAGATCGCGGGGCTGCGTCGCTACCGCCTGGGCTGCTGTCCATGGTGCTGGTGCGCGTCGCTTTCCGCTACTTGGATCGGCTCTGCTTCAACTTTCTGCCTGTTTAGCATTCACTCTCCGTACACAGGAGCGACCACGGAGGACTTGATACATCAGCAGTTTGGTAGCCTTGCGTGGTCCAAAACAGACATGCACAGCAGGCGCACAAGGCATTTACACACTCTCACTATGAATATTTTATCATCTCCCATTTACAATCTCTAGCCTGTTCTATTCACGAGGGCTGTTGTAAACCTGAGAAAAGACACGATTGAGTAACATAAATATGCAAATTGAACCATATTTTATATCTCTTCACTACAGGCACCATATAGTGAAATATGTCAGCATCTTATTCCACCTGTAATAAAGTACAGTCCAATTTGAAATTAAAACGGTACTGTATGCGAGAGACACATGTTGTATCCATCTTTCAAAGTCAAAAACGTGCCCTTTAGTCCCACATAAACCAGTTGACACCGTATGGCACAGAAACAATAAACCACATCAGGGACAGGGAACTCTTCAATGCCTGGCAACAAAGCTATCAACTCCCTCGACAAACAAACATAGTCCCTGCTGTATTCATGGTAGCCTCGGTCATTAAGACTACAGGTCAATGTGGTTACGATCAGCATGTTTGCATGACACTTTGTGTAGGCACATGAGTTACAACACATTTTTTTCCTCATTTTCAGGGTAGACGTATAATGTTGGCTATGTTCATGAATCAGGCTGCTTGCTGGGGAATCGAATAGGCTATAGTAGGCTAGATAATCAGGGGGCAGATTTTCTTTCCTCCCCCTTGCAAGTCGGAGTGATTCTGTTTGTCATATGAAACCAAACAGAAGTAGCCTGAATCTTGACACTATCCACTTTGAAATCTTACACACATACCAACATTTTATTCCGACTAAACAGATTACTGGTAGTCGTTTAAGATTGTGTCAAGAACGTGAGATTTGAATAAGTCCAGTCAGCTCGTTACCTCAATTTACCTTGCCTGTCAAACTCGGCACATTCCCGGATCAACCAAAAATCATGCGTCTGTGATAGTAGGACCGACATAAACGGCTAACAGGTATGCCACTAAAACTTAATTAGCTGCTGCCGAGCTGTAAAAGTAAAATCAATAGATTATTCAGAATACTAGTGGCACTGTCACAGGTTCTTTATTTCATTGCAGCTGAAAAACGACGAACTTAGAGGATGGTCGAATGAGCTCAAAATACCGCATACCCCGTTTCTGAAAGCACAGGCTACTGATATTGTGGTGCAAAAGCGACAACAGTGATATCTGCCTTGACCAAATTCGGATTTGCAGTCTAAATGCCGCAGACCGGCAGGCTAACAAATCTGCTGGTCTTCAGTGTAATGTTACAGACTGCAAATACAAAACTGACCCATGGATAACAGCTTACCTCAAACAAAGGTCCGATTTTGTTCCCTTCCAGGTAGGACTGAATTCTCGACTGCTGTTGAGACGCCATGAAGAAACTGTATATATTTTATAAAACGTTACGGAACCAAAACATGAAAACATTGACAGAAGCCGTTGTGCACACGCTTGCTCACAAAACGATTACGCGATGATCGACAGGCTCATATGTGAACTAATTGACAGAATGTCAAGAGCGAAAAGTTAGCGCTGCCTCAAAGCACATTGTTGAAAGTACCATTCAGGGCTTCTCGTGTCTTGGTTACTACTGAACGGGACCATCCCCTCTCTCGCGGTGGAGTGGCTCCTAGCGACGGAGTCTCTCCTAAAGCCAATGGTAAGGATGGTTGTTTAATCGTGATTGGAAATCACCTGCCCATTGGCTTGTACTGTAGATAGAAAAGGTCTTCTGGTGTTTACGTGGGCGTGTTTGGAAGCAAGCCCAGCTTCAGAGCGCTGCTTGTGTTAATATGGTCTTTGCCCTTCACTAATGGTTCCTCCTGCAAATTGTTTCATAAACTTTAATTAAATAGTATGTCTGACACAGTGGCGTGATAGTGGGACGATTTTCGAAGTCTCTTCAGTCGTTGCAAGAATCCACTAACATCTTCTTATACCAGGGTTTTTGTTTACTGGTAACGGCTGTTAAAAGATCAGAACTAAGAGTTATATGGAGAGTCCCCATAGGACCATATCTCTCCCTCCAGTCAAAAAAACAAAGGTGTATGAAAGCTTGACTTCAGTGTCTGATGTTTCAAATACTATTCTAAAGTACAAAGAACATCTTCCTGCTGCAGGCTCAGCTTCAGAAAAATAACATCCTCCTCCATACACATACAATCATTCCTCACACACACACACACACACACACACACACACACACACACACACACACACACACACACACACACACACACACACACACACACACACACACACACACCTTGATCAAGAACATCCATATCGAGGAGACATATTTCCAAGAAATAAAGTCTATCTGCAGGTGGACGATCCTGCTAAGGTAGTGTTGTTGGGTGATGACTGCGCATTTATACCAGCTGGACATGGCAGAGCTGCGTGGGATGGTTTTTGTACCCACCGTTACATAGCTGTCTAGTAATGTGCCTGCACCGCAGGCCTCTGCCACGGAGAAGGAGGCTGAATGGATAACTTTCTATTCAGTTTACAGCTGCATCTGTTTCAGTGTCAAGGCAAGGTGACTGTGGAAGGTTTTGTGTTCCCAAGGCAAATTTTGTGAACAGAAACATGACAATAACAGGGACACACAAGATATTTTCTATGGACAAGACCAATTTAATTAAAATTAATAACTACAGTATAAGACAGTGTACTTCAAAAAGCATGTAGCAAAAAAAGGAACATTTCAAATGCTTCAAGCTGGAAAAAAAGGAATATGTTTTGAATAGGATATGTTTTGTAGTGAGTAAATCTAATGAACAAAATAAATTACTGTCATTTTCTGTCAAAATTCAGCTATGAGTTGTATATTTTTACAGTTGCATCTTTACATTATTCGCTGTTTTGATGTATTTGCTCTTGAACACAAATTAGAGGCGACTATGTAAAACAGATATTTAATGACACAATCTAAAAAAAGATAAGAAAGGTCTTCTGACAGAATTTCAGAATATAGAATACAATGACACAAATGGAATATTTTCATGATTCATACAGTCACCCATTTATCCTGATAAGTTTTCATTGTCTACAGTTGCATAGAGATAAATGACTTCCTTCATGATGTTTAGTAACACTCAAGTAATACCTAGATATTGTAGAAATGTGATTCTCCTGAGTACTGTACTGTATGTATGTGTTTACTTTATATGATATGTGTATACATATATTTATATATAAAATCTACTTACATGAGCTTGACATTGACAATGTGTAGAGAGTTATAACACTGATGACTTACCCCTTTAAAAAAATCTTATCTTACCATCAAACTTCACTTGCACACAAAGATCATACACTTGGCAATTCCTCAACTGCCCTCTTGTCTAGAATCATTAGACAGGTCATACTTCCTCAAGCCACACACCGTCAACATACATAGCTTAATATACCGTTATGTTACTTCACTCTTCAACAATGTATAAAAATATATATGGCAGGTAAGCAAGCAAAACATCAGCCCCACTCTCACAAGTATAAGTACAAACCAATGCACATTATGGTATCTGACTCATACATCTTTTATAAACATTCAATTTTCTTTTAAAAAATGCATCTACTCAAATTGGTAGAGTAGTAGCTAATGGCTAAGGCACTGACACAAGATCTTTTAGCGAAAACAAAAACAAAAAAGAGAACAAAAAATGTCAGCACATAATTGAACAAATGCTTCGGCAGAGAAGCACTTCTGCCAGGGACCTCTTCACATGCGTAGTGACATCCACACAGAGAGAATAAAACCCTCTCTATTCAAAAGAGCCTGTTAGCGGTCTCCAGCACACTCAAATCATTTCCTGTCTTCCACAGCTGTTTCAAGGGACTCTGTTTCAAGGGAGCAACATGAACTCCGTGTACGTTTTTTGTAAAAAGGTAAAATAACGATGAGATGCACTGCAATGTAGCTTGACAAAGAAAGCGTACTCAGACATACAACTTCCACACGTTAGCCGTGGTGCTCGACATGTAAGCATGAAGACTGGATTGCAGCTGGAGACCGAGTTCAGCCAGAGAGGGGAGAGGGAAGAGAGGAAGGCAAGAGAGAGAGAGAGAGAGAGAGAGAGAGAGAGAGAAAATGGCATAGAAAGACAGAAAGAGAGAGAGGGAGGGAGAGGTATGTGTCTGTATGGGGCAGGACAAAAATGAGATCCAGCTCTGGCCAGGACGCAAGAGGGTTCATGGGTCACCATCTGGGGGCGGTGGCTGGCAAAGCTTATACAATCTGTTGAGAGAAAACACACACACACACACACACACACACACACACACACACACACACACACACACACACACACACACACACAGAGAGACAGAGGGAAGAGGTTTAGTGGTACTGTTGCACTGTAGCCTCCAATATTTTTTTTTCAAAACAATTCCTTCAACAGACACCCAGTGCACATTTCTACCTTCAGTGACATTTTGGATTCATTTCTCATCATCGCTGTTTATGCCCTGTCACCATGCCAACCACGTCTCTTCCATCTGTCTGT
This sequence comes from Sardina pilchardus, assembly GCF_963854185.1. Lineage (NCBI taxonomy): Eukaryota > Metazoa > Chordata > Actinopteri > Clupeiformes > Clupeidae > Sardina > Sardina pilchardus. The sequence goes on from NC_085012.1 coordinate 23,910,783, forward strand.
CCACACCGAACACATCTCTCCCTCTCTCTTCTGTGCTCATCTCTTTTCTTCCATCTCTCCCTCCCTCTCTCTCTCTCCCCTCCCTCTCTCTCTCCTTCCACCCCTCCCTCTCTCCCTCCCCCTCTCTCAGGGTGCATTGATCTGCTGCTACCCTGTCTGTGTCTTGCAGTCACTCGTGCCAATTACGGCCCCAAAACCACCGAGACTGCAGTCACTTTCCGCCGGCCGGCTGATGACGCCTGCGCTTTATAATTGTGTTTTGTCAATTCCACTAAGAGGCCGGAGAGGGCCTGACAATCACAGGGAGTCTCTGTGTCTAAGTTCACTGTGAGACTTCCTCTCACAACAGCTCAAAACAGGGCCTGAAGGCACGTAAATATCCCTCATTTGTAGCGTTTGTGTGTGTGGGGGTGAATGAGTGTGTGTGTGTGTGTGTGTGTGTGTGTGTGTGTGGTGTATGTGTGTGTGTGTATATGTTCACTGGCTGAGGCAATGTTGGGGTTTAGAAAATAACACCCTTGCAAAGAGGATCAGCCATTCTTTTTCTATTTTAAAGGCTAAGAGAATTACACATGTTAGAAAGAATAGGTGCATATGGGATTCCACTTATTCATTCAAACACAGAGCTGCTTTCACACATCAGGATTAAATCTATTCCTGGACTCAGTAGACTTCTGAATTGATTTTTAGCCCATTTCTGCATAATTATGAGTGTAACTAAGGATGAATCTGAGGGGTGAAACACCTAACACCTAAATCACCTAACTCAATGGTATTCCCTGTATTGTAGTATACAAAAAACGGTGTAAGTAAATTGGCTAATTAAAACAAATTACAAATCAATTAAAAAATCGATTTAATCCTGAATTAGGACAAATGACATATGGCCAGTAACACAGGTCATACGACAAAACATAATACCTATCTAGATTCCATTACAAGCGGAATAAAACAAAAACACATTTGCTCTACATCTGTCTTCAAGACATGATGACATGTAGCTGTGTCAGTCTTCATGTCAGACTCTCCTTTTCTTTTGGTTTGTAGTGGACAGAGAAGGCGGAGGAGGAGGAGGAGGCTCGAAAGCCCTCCATTCTGGTTACCTTGGCACAGTGGACGGGGTGCGGTCTCTCACTCCCAAGTTCTTGGCGGAGTTCTGCACTCTGGCTCCCTAAAATAAAGAAGACATAACTATGATTTACTTTCCAGGCTGTCAGAGGCACAGGAACACCATGGATGGAGCTGACACCTCCTCATAACTGGAGAGGGACAGGAGGGCCGAGACGTAAGAACTGGACCGCCGAGAGGGTGGACAGAGGAGGAACAGCTTGTGCTGTCCGCCCAACACACACACACACACACACACACACACAGCTGTGGAGTAGAATTGAGCGGAAAAAAAAGAAACACAAGGCAGAGAAAAGCAGACCCCACAGACACAGAACGGAGATGCAGAGAGGAGCATTGGATACCGCAGAATGGAACAGCGCGAGCATGACGTTAAGCTCGGATTACATATTCACAATGACATAACCGACAAGTACAGAGAGGGGGGATGAAAGCTAATTGCTTTTCTAGTTCCATTTTCCAGCTGACATTAGCCAAAGTGACAGAGAGGGCTTTATGTGCTTTTAAATCCCCACCCAGCTGAATCTGGCAACCCTCAGAGCGCTGCCTCACAGACTTTTGGGAGAGAGCAACGTGCGCAGTTAGGAAGTTTTCTGGAGTCTTCCATTCAATAGGCGGAGGTAATTTATGTGTGTCATTTTTTTTAAGGTTCTGTTTTTGTTTTAGTTTTACATCACAAAGCACCGCAGTACGAGGCTCTGAGGACTCTTGTTGTCAGTCAACTGGATCAACCCGCTTTTGGTGAAAATGGAGCGCGAGCTTCAGCTTCAGTCAGTGCCGTAAATGAAAACGTGGGCTGACACTTCTTTGGCTCGCAGGCAGAACTTATGAGCTAGCTTCCAAACAGTCTCAGAAGTAGTTTGTGAGCACTGGCCTTGTCAAGTTGCTAAATCAGCCTGTTCTTGGGCATAAATTCCAGCCCTGCGTGTGTATGTGTGTGTGTGTGTGTGTGTGTCTGTGTGTGTGTGTTCAGGTCCAGGAGGTTACGCCAACTTCCGGTGAATGAGCTACGGCAGCCCCTTCACCCTTTCAGTCAATTCATCAGGCCCAACCAGAAATATTTCCTCAAACATTTCACCCCCACCCCCCTCCCACAGAACACAATTCTTGTTGGGGGGGGGGGGGTGTCGGGTGCTGGGGTGAGAGTGAGAGTGACACATGGCCACCTGTGCTGAGTCTGAGGAGGCGAGAGGAGAAGAAGATAAATTCCGAACGCTCCTCGAGCATTAACCGCTTCTATAAATAACCCGCGCCGTCAGGAGGGGAAAAAAAGGTCTTCCGCATCAGCAAACGGCTCCTGCTCCGGGATAGCGGGTGCCAGGCGCCGGTGGAGTCGGATTGGGTTTGGGTTTGGGTCTGAACCAGAAACACCTGCTCCTCTTGCTGATCTGGTTGCAAGAGTTCGGAGCTGGAAGGTTCTCTCGGGACTGTTCGGGTATTCAACAATTTACAGTTGAACTGGGGCGGTTTTGAGACTCTAAAGACACTCGATATCCATTACTATTACACTGTTATACTATATGTTTTTCCCATACCTATTTTTACAGTACTGTAGATCTTTTATATATATATATTCAAAGGCACATAGAAAGTAAGTAACCTTACAGCATTTTCTGTATGATTCTCCTTGGCCATATTACCCTCCACTGCATGTAAAACTGAGAACTACAGTACAAGCATGAAATACAAGAATACACACTGTGACAGAAAATAAATTGAAACCCCTCTTTTGAGTGGGTGGTCTACCTGGTTATGCCGACTTCAATTCCTCTTATGTCTGACTTGTTCCTGACACACACACAGTTCAGGGGAAGATACAGAGACTGGCGAAGTGGTGGACTAGACTCTGTGTCAGAGTGTTCACTAAGTGCCTCAAAGTCAGACTTCTATCTCCCTGTTCAGAAGTGTGTGTGTGTGTGGGGGGGGGGGGGGGGATAGCATCAGCAATTAGATGATGGGTATCAGAGCCATCCATCCAAATCTCTCAAAGTGTTCCTCTGGATGCCCTCTGCCTCATTGAAGGACAGGAGAGGACATACGCACGGTCACTTACACCACCAATGGCACTCGGGGTTTCACTTGTTTGTGATGTGTGTAAGATCCACTACTAAAAGCTTTGGTTACACAGAGGCACAACACCTGATTTTTTTCAGTCAAGGTTTGCCATGTTTAGTGCTGCATACTTCGCTGGAGGCGCTTATGAAATATTTAGTCTACACACTTCACACAAGCTGACAGGATCCGTGGCCTGTGGAGAGTTCAGGAAACGGCCCCTTCACGGACGGTCTCCCTGACAGGCTGTTTCTGCCTAACACACCTCCACACGCCTGGTGCATCTGTCACTTTGAACACGTTCACGAATCAAACGAAAACGCAGGCAAAAGAAAATGCCACTATTGGCCCATTCATCACTGTCCGGGCCTGCTGGGTTGGGTAGCAGTGCATTTATGATGGATGGTGTCTTTTAGACTGAGCGGCGTGACACCGAAGCGTTTTTTTGTGAATGAATTAAAGCCGGGCCAAGAGGAGGTGTAGTAGCAACCTCCATCCATATTTAGGAAAGAACAGCTGAGCCCCAAGACCAACATCTCCAAACTGCATGGGAAGGTCTGACTATTGCACAAAATGTAATGTTCTCTGGGCATATTTAATCTATTACGTATGCCCTTCTGCAGTCATGTCTTTCTTTCAATTAAACCATTTCACCACAAGCTGACAGGAGAAAATAGAAACAGGACGTCCGACAAAAACTCTGCTCGAGACACTGTGCAGTGTTGCGCTGCGCAGCGCTGGGTCACCTCACGTCCAGCTAGGTCATTTGGTAATCGAAAACAAATCAACTGATTTTGTTGCTGGCACCGCACGCAGTTAGGACAGAGATCCGCGGGCAGCAGAAACTCCCACCGGCCTACTGCCGTCCAGACAGAAGCAGCCAGCCAGCTCTTGGATGGATCTGGCGCGTTCCTTGGGCCGGATGTGTCTCAGACCTGGTCCTAGTCTGGTATGAGGTCTGCATACTCATCAAGTGAAACACTGGAGGTTCATAAACAGTGCCATGTGTGCGCCGTCTGTCCCGGTGATGAAGGTGTTGACCTGCTGATTATTGACACGGCTCCACGCCGTTGCGCAACTGCTCCGACGCACATGCAACCGGTCGTGGAGTGCGAACGTGGCCGCGCGTCACAGTCTCTCACTCGCAACGCACATGCCGTTTATCTATCCAATGAGACGCCTAATGATGTGACGCTCTTTAGTGTCGAAATCTGACAACTTTGTGTCACATTAGTGAAAAGTACAAAATGTTAGAAAATCCGACAGGAAAAGTACGTACTTGTGGCAGACCAGGGCTGTAATTGTTACAGAATGCTTTCTGGGCTGGGGACTCGTATTTCCACCAAGTTGTCAGTTGCAATACATCACTCCATTTATAATGCATGAATGTCAGACCACCCATCTACTGCTTACGTATAATTCATGTCAGTGAAGGGGTGGTGGATCACACATGTGATGTTTTGCAGCGCTGCTGCTGGCTCAGGGCTCTGCGACCTCTTAAAACTGACAAGCTGAGCAAGCCCCCGGAGGCCTGCGCGTGCTTGGGATTCATGGGAAACTGAGTTTTAATGACGAGTGGACATCACCGCCTCCCTCGTGGCTGCTATCTGAATGAGAAGCCTTCCATCAAGGGCGAGGTGCTCATCAAGGGCTGCCCTCTACCTGGCAGGTGGCCATGCCCCTCCGCATGAGTGTGTGTGTGTGTGTGTGTATGTGTGTGTGAGAGAGAGAAAGAGGAAGAGAGAGAGAAAGACTGTGTGTGTGTGTGTGTGTGTGTGTCTGTGCGTTTATTAACATTTATCCTGTGGCTGTGTGTGTTTGTGTGTTTGTATTCCCTGCCCTTATATATGCCTCTTTAATGGAGAGTGGAGTGAATGTGGAGAGAAACAACAATCCTGCCTTCCAGGCACGCTGTGTTCCCACTACTGCATGGAGAACACACTCAAGCAGAAGGAAAGGTGTGTGTGTGTGTGTGTGTGTGTGTGTGTGTGTGCGTGTGTGTGTGTGTGTGTGCGTGCGTGTGTGTGTTGGGGGTGTATGTGGGGGTGGGGATGTATGGGTCTTCCTCTCGCTCCCTCTTCAAACCCAAAGGCAGAGCGACACCGTTAATGAAAGCAGGGAAAGGACGGCTTTTGTTGGAACTTTTCTTTCCTCCAGGAGCAAGCAAAGTGGCAGCTGTATCGCTGAGGGCCGGGGGGATAATCAAAGAGAGAGAAGGCACCCGCTCCACCTTACACAGACCGTGACTAATACACAAGGAATTTTAACCCAGCAGTGGGCTTGTTTTGAAGGAGAAACGATTACTATTTGGTATGTCAAAATAAATACGGCGTTTCGGTACACAATCAATGTTTTCACAAAGGTACGGGATGCTAATTAGGTCAGTAAACAGAGCCAAACAAGCGGGTGTGGATGAAGAGAAAATTGTTTTTTGGCTCACGGTTTACACTGGCAACGATTCCTCTGCTGGAATTTAATTTGACTATTTACTATTTATTAAGGTTCTGAATAATTTAAAATGTAATCCAAACCTCAATAATCTTTCATTAATATGCGCACGCAAAGAGCTCATCACATTCAATTATTTCATAAGAGCAAAATCAAGAATTTTATTGAATAAGGGTCATTTTCGAAAGAAAAAAAAGTAGAAAGAAGAAAAGCATCATTTTGTGTTTCATATCACTTCAAAACTTTTGAGATTTGAATGGCACAGACATGCCTTACTGAATGAAAGGACTCAAGTATGAATATATAATGTCAGTGTGAGTGATTGTATTTGTGAATATATACAGTGTCTGCGTGACTGAATTGTTATTAGTCAGTCAGTGAGCGTAGGTGAATAAGTGTGGCGGTGCAGTGCTCTTTACCTGTTTCCTCATGACGTCGGTGGCTTGCATGATGCAGCGTGGGGGGAGGCCGTGGTTACGGGCCAATAGGATCGCTTGCTCCAGCGTCACGCTCAGGGTGCACCTGATGGACAGACAAGGTCAACGGTCAATATACAGAGGTCATACTTTTCCATACTTTCCCGAGTATCTTTTTTTCATTGTCATAGAAAATTTAATATTGTTTATTTTCAAATTGTCCAACAAAATCACCTCATGTGAGTTTCTAAATGTGTTTGTGATATTTTAGAGCTTTTCCAGACAAGACCAAAAAAATCAAACAGTATGAACACAGTCTGAAGATAAATGGGAGGACTTCAACGCTCAACCTTGAATGTAAGCAGCAAAACAGGCCGGCTGACCACAACAACACAAAGCCACATTCAGTTAGCTCATCTGTCAACGCACCACCTTAATCTCTAAGTCCTGCGCTGCGCTTCATCTCAGTCAATCAGTCAAGTTCACAAGGGGTGAGGAGGAGGAGGAAGAGTGATAGAAGTGGGGAGGAGGAAGAGCAGACAGACACACATGCATCCATCTCCGCCGCCTGACTCAGGGCTTTGCTCAGGCTATCCACCGGCTCACCCATCAGTCCGACCCATCCAACCGCAACGCATCACCGCTCCGCTCCTCATAAGCTGGAGAACATATGTCTCCTCTTCCCTCCTCCATTTGTATTCCAGCGCACGTCCAGGCCAGCGGGCACGGTGCCCACACACACACACACACACACACACGCCTGCCCGCTGCTGCCCGGGCACGCCGCGTCGCCGGCAGGACCGTCGGCGTTATCAGAATCGGGAGTGACAGATGCTACACTGTAGCCACCGAGTCCGCCACGACACGGGACTCGCGGGAGGAGATTAAGCCGAGAGTGTGTGGCCCCGCATCCGCAGATGAAATATTCAGCTGCGGCGGCAGGAAGTCAAAGTCTCGAGGAGGTCGGGAAGTCAAAGTCTTGTCGGGGGCGCGAGAAAGTACAACTCTTGTTGTGCTCGCGCAAGTCAGAACTGTTGTGTCTGAAAAGTGATTTGTTGTCAAGCGAGTGAAAGTCTTGCCATGAAACGAAAGAGACAGTCTCGTGTTTACAGAGTGAAAATTCTTGTTCTGTCTACAAAGTGAAAGAGTGTCTTTGTTACAACGATGCCTTGAATCAGCCAAATCCTTCCATTATGTCTCCTTCCAGCTCCTACTAATTAACAAAATCTAACTCCCCCAGCCTCCAAAAAGAAAGGGAAAAAAACGTAACATTCCCCCAGACGCTCCATCAGTAAACTTCGAATGATCTTTTCCGTTTGACAAGCAGATAAATCAGGCTTGAGGATACACTATTCACTGCCGAGTCGATACGCTCGCTTCTCTTTTTCTCTCCTGGCTCAATACAGACAATAAAAAAGAAGAGTGATCAGCTTACTCTGCGCATAAGTCACTCAGCACACACACAGCTACTGTTCATTACCATATCACAACAGACTGCTCTACTGATTAGGGAGTTTTATCAGCCGTGAGATATTGAGCGCGTAAGCCTCATCCAAATAGGCTGGAGAAGGGTAGGGAGGGGGTGGTGATCGGCACTGAGGGCGATTGGTCTTCACTGGGCACTCTAATGGTGTGTGTGTGTGTGTGTGTGTGTGTGTGTGTGTGTGTGTGTGTGTGTGTGTGTGTATGAAGTGTGTCCCTTAGAGAGGTGTGTCCATGGACATGGATCCAACATGCCAACAACTCAATCAACCTGAAAGCTTCAGCTCATCACTGTGACAAAGTCATTCATGCATGTGTGTGTGCATGTATACATGTACTGTATGTGTGTGTGTGTGTGTGTATGGAAGAGAGTGCTTGTTAGTGATTCTATGTGTGTGTCTATGAGTGTCTGAGTATGTGTGCGTGTGTGTGAAAGAGAGAGAGAGAGAGAGAGAGAGAGAGAAAGAGAGTGTGTGTGTGTGTGTGTGCAATGTGTGCAGAGGTATTCCATTTCATCTTTGAACAGGATAAAAGGGCCGGGCCCCTCCAGCAGGCCTGCACTGAGCCTGCTGTCAAGTGCTGCTTTATGCTGAAGCTCCCACAGATCAATCACTCCATCAACACTGGCCACATCCTGCCAACACAAGATGTGTATCCTCGCTGATAAATAGCAGGGAACCCTTCGAGGTAAACTACTGAGGGAGGAAATGTTCCACACTCTCTTTTTCACAAGTGGAGGCTAAAATGTCTCTCCATTTTAATCATGTCACCAGGAAAAAACAAACTGAGTGCGCATTGGGGTGAGAAACATACTTTTGATTTATTATGCATGAAAGGGAAAAACAAAACTACTGGAAAACTTTATCGTGCCTCGCAAATTCACGCCGCACTTCTGACAGTCTGACTGCTAGTCAATACGAGTGGGTTTGGTGTGCTTCGTACATTTAACATCAAGGACGTCCGTGTCAGCCTGTGACATAACGCCCTTTCCTTACCATGACTGCAGAGGTGTGGCAGTGTGATTCATGGCCTTTTGAAACACACCCCCTGTCTCACACTCACACATACACAAACACACACACACACACTTACTCAGCCAGTCACTCACACAGACACATACACTTCCTCGCCACATACATCTTGCTGCAGAAGATCCATAACCCCTTGTCAAGGGCACGGACTGACCTTTTTACGATAACAACCTGCGGAGTGCAATCGATGCCACACTTTTACGACGAGGCACCCTGCCGTAACAGCTCCCGGCACACTCGCGCCGAAACCTCCGCGGTACGACCTGCCGGCGCCGCATTTGACTGCCCCTCCCCCCTCCCTCCCCTCCACTCCACTCATCCGCTAATTGATATCTACTCGGCTCTGAAGAGGCACTCAATTACAGGGACGGCGGAGTGCCAGAGTGGCTGATAACGGCGCAGGTAGAGAGAGATGCTAGCGGAGGAGAGGCGCTAGGCGCTAATCTCTTCTGTGGGAAGCCGGGGGGAATTAAGAAATAGACGCAGCGGGCGGGCGGGGGGAAAATACGGAGCCAAGCGGCCCCAGGATTCCCCCCCAGCACAATCGGAATACGTTTAGTGCTCCTCCATTATGCAAGTGGGGGAGTGGGTGTGTGTGTGTGTGTGTGTGTGTGTGATGGGGGGGGGGGGGGGGGGGGGGGGGTATTGGCAGAGCTGTTCTGCTTCTCTAAGGGTGATGAAAAGAGGATGAGGTTTAGGAAGAGGGGGGATTTCTGTTACACCCACCCACACACACAGACACACTAACACACAAACACAACCACAAAACCACAAACAGACACATATACTGTACACACATGCATGAAGACACACACACACACACACACACACACACACACACAAATATAAGGGCCTTCTCCTCTGATGGACTAGGGAGAGTGGGAAAGAGAGAGAGTGAGAGATGGAGAGAGAGAGAGAGAGAGGGGGGGATGCTTGAGAAAAGTCCCTATGATTCATTCTGCCTTCGAGAGACTATAGAGATTTATGTGGCCGGCTTTCCCTCAGCCGTCCCCTCTGCCAGCACCATAACACAGCTGCCCAGATAGAGCAGAGTAACTATGGGATGGATCAAGCGGAGCACACTCAGCCACGCCTGAGCCACATCTGGGCCAGATGCAACTCAAGGTCAGACGCATGAAGAGAGTGTGTACTGTAAGTGAGCAGAAGAGAATGTGCGTCCAGAAGAGAATACGTCCTTGACCTTCAGAGGCCCAAGGTCGTGATAACTCCCACTCTCCATTTCATATTTCTCATTTGTCTCAACGTGTTTAAAATAGAAGTACTGGCAGACTAGAAGTAAAATAGAAGACTAGCTCGCTCAAGCTCAGCTGTTATGAGCTGTTGTGGGCTAAGAAAGACAGGGCATGATAGATGAGCAAAAGAAGGCGCCAAGATGACCGGACCAAGTGGTTTTGTAGCAGGGCTGGGGCCTCGCTGCAGCGGTGGAGAGACAATTATCAATTTCATTAAGTGCTGGATTCTGCACACTCGCACTTCTCCTCTCTGGTGTGGCCAGCTAGGTTCTGTCTTGTTGGCAAAGCCTCCATCCTCCAGTCGCCTCTCTAATGGACGACGCCGGGCAAGGCCTCTTGGACGAGGTAAAAACCTGGAGGATGGGACAGTCTCATCAGCAAATGCTGATATCCCAAAGCACAATTTCTCTCTCTCTCTCATTCTCTTTCTCTCTCTCTCTCTCTCTCTCTCTCTCTCTCTCTCTCTCTCCCTCTCTCCCTCTCTCCCTCTCTCTCTTTCTCTCTCTCTCTCACACACACACTTATTAAAACTCACCCTGCCAGGCTAGCTAATCCAATCAATATGGCCGAGAGAACCCAAGCTGATTCTCACATAGTAATCTCCTGGCTGGGGATAATTCGGTGTATTTTTCTACCCATGGACATGACACAGCCCTTGCTCTCAATTACATCTCTTAGTCTGCCACTACTTAATTTCATTTTCAAATATGCACCGTTAAAAGGGACCCTTGCATGCAATTCATCCATTAGCCTTGGACAATTGAAAGAACAGGGTGAATGACACTTCATTTAATTGTTTTTTCCCTTTTGTCAGGTTTCCGTCAAAATCAACTTGAATTTCATAACAAGGTTTCATAACAGTTCATAAATCCTCACTGACAACCCTATTTGTTTTTTTGTTTTTTGAATTTTAAAGGACCATTTTCTATACGTATATTTTTTAATTCTCAAAATATTTGCTTAAAAAATATCTCTGTATATACTAGAAGGCAAACTATAGACAGTGACAGTTTCTAAGAGTCGGTTTGACAGTTTCTAAGAGTCGGCTTTGAAAAATATCTGGACATATGCATACAAGGCTTCTTCAGCCAGAGTTCATAGAACATAGAACACGGAACACGGATCTTGGAACAAGGGAGCTGATATCTCTGTCTAGCACGGTGAGCCACCAGAAACAGGAAAAGAAAGCTGCCTCTGAAGAAAGTGTGGCACCCAGAGGGACATGGCGCTTTGAGGAGGCTGAAGACGTTTGTGTTGTGCGGTGGGGGGTGGCGGGGGTCAGGAGGTGTAAACAGGTCCACAAATAACCCTGGACATGGCAGGTGGCAGCACCTGAGCAGGCGGGGGGGCCGCTGACTGAACCGGAGGGTAATTGCGCTGACACACAGCTGAGGGGCTAATGAACAGGCCTGCTGTGGCAGCCTCTGCTTCGGCTGCGGCTGCCTCCACTCCATCACACACACACACACACACACACACACACACAGAGTCACACCTTCCCATTAGCCCGCTGCCCACTCCATCCTCTTCGCTCCATCAAAACGCCAATCTGAGATGTATGACTTGTGTGAGTTGCCGTGTCTGTGTGTGTGTCTGTGTGTGTGTGTGTGTGTGTGTGTGTGTGTGTGTGTGTGTGTGTGTGTGTGTGTGTGTGTGTGTGTGTGTGTGAGAGTATAAGGGGGTGGTTTGTGTGTGCATGATGGGATGCGTGTATCTTTGTGTGTGTTTGTAATATGAATGTGAATGTGGTGTCTGTGTGTAAGTGTGTGTATGTGGGTTGGCAAGTACAGTATGTCATAGTTTCTAAAAGTCAGTTTGTAAATATACCTGGACTCCTGGAGACATACAAGGACGGAAAGACTTCAGCAAGAATTCACAGAAGATAGAAAGATATTGTGAGTGTGAGTATGAGTGTGTGTGTGTGTGTGTGTGTGTGTGTGTGTGTGTTAGGACTGTGCTTCTGATATTGGAATATCGTTATATCCTATCACCAGTTGCACAACATATTAAATCGCCACTGCCACCAATATTGCAATCATATTGCAATATAATGTGATGTGTTGTATCGTGACTCATGTCATGTACAGCATCATGATCATGATCGTGTGTGTGTGTGTGTGTGTATGTGTGTGTGTGTGTGTGTGTGTGTGCATAAGTAGGCCTATGTGAATTTATATGCATAAAAGTATTTTGCATAGTATAGTCATAGACATCAAATGAGAGTTGTCAAATGAGAGAAATGCAAGAGGTGCACTGTGAAGGAGAACATGTATGAGGTAGACCCAGAGAGACACTGGCAAAAACTGATCACAAGAGAGAGAGAGTTGAGGAGAGAGAGAGGGGGCGAAACAAAGAGCTACAGACAGAAAGAGGGAGAGAAAAGAGAGGGGGGGAGGGAGAAAGATCAAGAGAGGGAGAGAGGGAGAAATTAGAGGGGTACAGAGTAGTTGTACAGAGGTAACAGATAGGGAAGATAGACTGGGTGGCTCAGCTTCAGTCCAGCGATGTGATAAATGGTACTTTGGATGGGGGTGAAATATGTCCCTTCAAAGGACCCGTAATGAGAACAGCACAACCTGACAAATAGAGCCAGACTTCCTTCATCTTCAGGAGGAAGCTTCGTTCGCCTCAAATAGCCCCAGCCCATCCAGAGGCTCCATCAATCCGTTAATGAGACCATAAAAAAGCGTACTGTACGTCGTTGGGAGATGAGAGTATTAATAGAAGCTCGTATTAAAATTAATAGAAGCTCGTATTAATAAGCCAGGGCTGGTGGGGCAGGACTGGGCTGAGGAGAGGAAATGAACCCACAAAGCTGGGGTCAAAGACAAGGAGAATGAGTCAGAGTCTGACAGGACAAATCCATACAAGGCGCGTCAACGTCAAGGCACCTGCCAAGGTAAGGCGTGTGGGTAAGACGAGGAAATGGAAAATAACAAAAGTGAGAGGGAGGGGGAAAAGTGGTACTGCTAAATGAAACATCAAAAACCCAAAGAGTTGAGTCAGAGACAGAGAGGTGGGAGATGGAGGGGAATGAGAGAGAGAGAGAGAGAGAGAGAGAGGGAGTAGAACAGAGAGAAAGGGATATAGAGAAAGAGGGGGGATACAGCAAGAGACAATCAGAGTGTGGAGGGAGAGAAAGAGAGAAAGAGAGAGAGAGAAAAAAATATATACAGTGGGATAGAGCGAGAAGAGAAGCACTCAGAGGATATAGAGAGAGGGTGAAGGGAGAGAGAGAGAGAGAGAGAGTAAGACAGAGAGAAAGAGGGGGATAGAGGAAGTATAGAGAGAAAGAGAAGAGGAGGAGGTACTGAGTGAAATTGAGGTGTGGGTGCTGCAGGGGGGAGAGAGCTTAAAGAATGAGAGACAGGAAGTGTGTGGGAGGGAGACAGCAGGGGAATGGGATTCAATGTGTGGTGTGTGTGTGTGTGTGTGTATGTGTATGTGTGTGGATGTATGTATGGACAGTGTGTGTGTATGAGCATATGGACAGTGTGTGTGTGTGAGTTTGTGCGCATGTGAGTGTACAGACAGTGTGTGTGTGTGTGTGTGTGTGTGTGTGTGTGTGGATATGAACAGTGTGTGTGTGTGTGTGGATATGAACAGTGTGTGTGTGTGTGTGTGTGAGCGCAGCGTGTACGTGCAGATCCGCCCCCTCCTCACCTGTGCACGCCGCTGTTGCACATGACGATGTGGCAGGCTCCGAGGCGGGCGCAGAGCTCGGAGGCCACGGAGAGCAGCCCCACCCCAGAGGCCCCGCACGGGGTGAACTGGCACGCCGCCGTGCGCCGCGACGAGATGAAGCTCTCCATCAGCCGGTACAGCTCCTCCAGAGCGTTCAGCGGACGCATCAGCTGCACACCACACACACACACACACAGAAAACACACACACACACACACACAGAAAATACACACACACACACACAGGGAGAAGTCAAGTCAAGTCGGTTTTATTTGTATAGTAGTGCATTGTTATTATAAGACACATAAACACAAACATACACACACACACACACACACACACAGGGAGAAGTCATGTCAAGTCAGTTTTATTTATAGTGCATTATTATTATAAAACACACACACACACACACACACACACACACACACACACACACACACACGCACGCCTGCTCACACACAGAATAATGCTTTCACTATTCACTCAGCCACATACCTTGTCAATGAAGGCAGCTTTGGGTGCAGAGCTGGGGGTCAGGTTGGATTTATCCAGATAGAATGACCTGTGAGAAAGACAGAGATAGAAAGAGAATGGGAGAGAGAGAGAGAGAGAGAGAAAGTGAGGGGGAGCAAAGAGAGGAGAGGAGAAAGAAAGACAGAACAAAAAAAACAAGAGTAAGTTTAGAAATACAGGCACTCTGATTTTCTTGTTGAGCTGTCGGACACGACTGTGGGCTCAGGGCTCGGCCCTTCCCAGCGCAGGGGGGATTCTAGAGCACCACGGCGCTCTTTGTCTCCAACCCAAACACGCCAAAGCCAAGGCCTCACGGTATGGATTCCTTAGTGACCCACGCAGAAGCAGTTGGCCTTTCAATGGATTCCATGGTGCCCTCCATCAAAGCTACGCCTGAGTGCTTTACACACACACACACACACACATACACACACACACACAAATGCATGCACACACACACACACACACACACACACACACACACACACACACACACACACACACACACACATACACACACACACACACACACAACAGGAGGGAGGCAGAGCTGCAGAGGGGGGCTGCCTCAAAGATAAGCTATGAGGCTCGGTACTGGGAAATGTTCCAAGTGTAATCCACCGTCAAGCCCTAGTTTAACCGGCTGCGCTTCCCCCCTACGGCCAGAGGTGGCAGCACAGTCAACCCTCAGCGCTAGGCTAGCGGGGAACGCACAGGACAGGACCGGTCCTCTGGCTTCTCTCATCCGTCCACACTGTGGGGACATTAGCTTAACAATGTTGTACAGGGCAGCGGTTCACAGCCAAAAAGACTTGTGCACTTAAAAAAAACAGCCACAGGCCCCCATGGCTGAAATGAAAAAAAAAGAAAAAAAAAAAAACCAAACCAGTCAATTAGTGATGAATGTTTTCCATCTTAGTTTGCTGATGGCAAACGCTCCTGGAGTTATTAATTGAGAAAATGCTGCGGCTGCAACTATGGCGTGCAAATCCACAGATGTTCCATTTGGCACAGGCCTCTCCAGTGTGCCATACATTAGTCATAACAGCTATTTGTAGAAGCACGCCACTAACCGGCATGGCTAATTCTCTCCATCAGCTGAAAAAGGAGTGCGGAGAGGGAACGAGTGGGATAGAGAGAGAGACAGAGAGAGAGAGAGAGAGAGAGAGAGAAATGGGGCAGAAGCATTTCTGATCATTCCTCCTGCTTTTCACCGTGCCTCATGCCATTTACGGTTCATAATCGCAATATCTGGTCTATAAAGAATATTTATAATTTATATATGAGGTGTTGAATATACTGAGCGCGGTGCAGAGTGGGTCTGAGGAATTTGGATGTTTTTTGCTCAGCAGCGGTGCGATTAACTCCAGGCCGCGGTGCTCTCCCCCATAACTCATTAAAGTGCAGAGAGGGTGGTTTTTATGGCGAGTGCAATATTTCTGCTTGACGCGGTATTAATGAAAATAATTAATCAGGCCAGAGAGAAGGCGGGTAACTGCCAGCCGTGGCCAAGGTGGGCACGCAACACACACACACAAACACAAACACATGCAGACAGGCACACACGTGCACACACACATATGTATGCACAAACAAGGCGTGTGGCATGTGGCACCTACAGTACAGTACATTTGCAACTCACTCATAATCACTCACTCACATATTCATAAACACTCACTCAG
>NC_085012.1:23931471-23933971 GCF_963854185.1 Sardina pilchardus
CGCTGTGGCCGAGTCAAAACAGGAACTGCCCTCTGCATTCACCGCTGAAAAATACAGCTGCCCGGCCGCTGCTGTTTACTCGTCAACTTCAGACCAGAGGCTCATTAATCAAGACCAACTCATATGAAGCTGTCTATGAAATAATAATGAACTCGATTACTTATTTGTAGCTAGTACTTGTATTCATGTTTATTTATTCATGAGTAAACACTTTTATCCTTAGTGAGTAATGCAGAGGGACATTTAATAATCAGTGAGCGGTGCACCAGTCTCCAACCCGTGACCTTGGCAACGGCAGCACTGTTTAATAGCTGAGTGTCAGAAACACGGCACAGCTGATGAAAAAAGGTCCAAAATTAGAGAAAGATATTATTTATGTATTTACCTTTCTCTGCTTGTTTGCTATTGTGCACTGCCTATTTTTCACTGTGTTATTCGTAAGGTGTCATGACGCTTATTTCCCCATGGCACGGCCGCCATCTTGCTCTGCTACATGTGCCAGAGCTCCAGGACAATACGACAGTATTCTTATGATAAAAGAGTGTCAGCGCTTACAGGCCGTCTAGATGAAGGATTCCATGTGCTACGGCCATTCTGCCCTGCGTAAACATCCAACAGGAAGAGGAAGCACACATCCCGTCCTTGAGGGCCCACAGTGGCGGAGGGGTTTATGGGGGTCTCGCCCGCCGCATCCACCCTGACACCCGTGTCCCCTAAATCAAGCTCATTAAGCAAATTGGAGCAATTAAGCCATTTGTGGTGCAAGGGGCCGTTAAAGGCAGGAAATGAAGAGGCTGCAGGGTTCAGGAACCCTCCTGAACACACACACACAAGCACACACACACACACATACACACACACACACACACACACAAGCTGACAGTCACCCTCAGGCCCCTTCACAGAGCAGCTGGGGCGGGCCAGAGGCAGTGCTTAGAGAGGCCAGCCAAGGTCGGTCTATCTGGGGGAATGATCCGTCTGCAAGCATCCCTCCGGCCATGCAGACCGAGTTTCTGCTCGAGAGAGACGCTCTGTTGAGTCTCCTCCCTTGCGCTGTGTATTTGTGATGTATCGGTGTGTTCTTGCGAGTGGCATATTTTCACAACAGCAACGCAACAAATGACCTTCATTAGATTCGAGTTTGTTTTGGTTGGTTCCATCTCAGGCCGAGGCTGGCTTGTGCGTCACGATCGGGCCTTACCGGCTGACTGGTCGCTGTGTTTATGCCCGGGAAGTGGTCTCATAAATCAGCCCGTGTCCACCGACTGTGGCCTCTCGTCTTTGACTCCTTTGAGCGCGAGACCGCTCACAGCCAAATCCTCTAACCCTGACTCCAGTGTAGAGGCTTAGGAGCCAGGCAGAAACATTGTGGGTTCAATTCCCGGTTGCCACTGTTGTGCACTTGAGCTAGTCACATAACACCAAGTTGGTCCGGGAAGACTGGCCCGTAGTCACATAACACCAAGTTGCTACGGGAAGACTAGCCCGCAAAACACGTAACACCAAGTTTCCATGAGAAGACTGGTAATAATTGACGTCTGAAAGTCATTCAAATTAATAAAAAAACAATGAATTACATAAACAATTAAATGCTTGTTAAATGCAGGCAGTGTGGACATGAGACGGTTGTTTTGATTCTGTAGAAAACGAAAAGCCCCCAAGGCTAACTCGACGAAAAGCCGATTCCCTTTGGGACGAGACGGTGCGGATTTCTCAGGTGTCTCCAGCTGTTAGGAACATCTGCCAAAATCTGCACACACAAGCAGTTGCCCAAGTGCAAACGAAGTGTGCAATTACCAGCTCCCAGGCCCATGAATCATATGTGTCATGCCTCTCAGCAACAGCCTCCCGTGCTAAGGGTCGGGCCTCCAGAGGAGAGAGCGATCGATCCCAATCAAACGCTCTCAGACAAGGGGTGAGGGGGGCTGCCTCCGCCTGCTCTCCAGCAAGTCTCTCTGCCTCACAAGACTATCTGTATCTGTAGAGATATGGGGTTTCAATGTCATTCTGAAGGAATACTACGTAAATGAAGAAAAGAGTTGAAGGTGTGTATCAATCGATCTACCAATCTATCTATCTGTCTATCTATATATCTGTCTATCTATCTATCTATCTATCTATCAATGATGAATGACACAAGGTCGGAAATCACAAAACAACAAATTGACTCATAAACAGAACCTTTCAACTATATGGGCAGATATAAGAAAAGACAGTGAAAATGCAAGCTCAGATTAAATGTAGAAAGAAGATAACAGAGCTCCAACAGATAAAACTGTTTACCACATGTGTCCTATGTCTGGAAAAAACCCCAACAACAACAACAACAAACACCTGGCATCCAACAACTTGGTACCTAGCTCAGGGCCAAGCGTGTCTCTGCATTCGCCTCGGCTGTGAAGCGAGATCCAGACCAGAGCAATCTAACCCAGACAGCAGCCGTTTCTGGCTCGGATCTTAGAACTACTCAGCAGTAATGCAAGAGCTCTGATCCGAGCGT
>NC_085012.1:23938971-23971471 GCF_963854185.1 Sardina pilchardus
TGTCTTAGAGATTGTATTCAGCGATGAAATAATCTGCACCTTTGTACTATTTTAATATGGGACTTTTGACACACAGAGCGCCATGTGTCTCATCTTTGTCTCATTGCTCCTCTTTACTGATATCAGAATCCATAATTCATTCCAATGCTTGTAGATGTAACGCGCGAAAACAGGAAATCATTGTTGAGGGGAACAATCAGTTTCCGGAGATCTCTCTCTCGATAGGTTCAGAGACTCGTCCGTCTGTGTGCCTCCGTCCCATTCATTTCAATCTCATCTTCAGAGAGCATGACGCACACACACGGGCTCAGGCTAGAGGCAATTACCAGCAGCCAGACTGACTTTGAAGCTTCGCCTCAGTTTCCTGTCTCTCCCCCCCAAAAGTATCTCTGCTTTTAATATAAGCACCATTGATATTCTGGCGGTGTGTCGCCTGGATGACACTTGCGGTCTGTCCCTCTCACGACACCGACAGGCACAATGCAAAGATACGCCGAAACGTTTTCAAAACGCTTTGCATTGTTTGGGCCTCTCCTACAGGGGGTTTGATGAGCCCGTAACAATATTCCCTAGAATTTCCATCTCATTAGACGGGTCTTTACAACCAATCAGAAAGGGCAATAAGACTCTAATGGGCTGTGTCATAATGGAATAGAATCTCAGGCAAGGAGATGGACGGATGCAGGCCAAATAAGGGCCAGACCTGGGCCAGATCTACTTCAAGTGGGTGTGTGCTGGCTGGCTGTGATCTCCACTCAGCTCCATCACTGAGTCTGTCCTCCTCCTGCAGCACACAGGCACCCAGCTGAGTCCCTCCCCTCTACCATGACAGTCAGGGCACCTCCGCCTCCCCTCACTGGAGATGCTCCCGCTACCGTGTGCTGCCTGACAGCCGGGCAGCAGCCATAGAGAGATGCTTAACATGGAAACACTCACAAATGCAGATACATAGAGATGTAACAGCACACACATGTGCACACACACACATACACACACACACACACACACACACACACACACACACACACACATACAATACAATACATACAATCATCATGTGTCTTCATCTCTATACACTGCCCCCTCCCTCTCTCTCTCTCACACCCACACACACACACACACACACGCACACTGGCACACACATATGGAGGTAAACATACCTCAGTCGTTTGTAGTACAGCTTGACCTTCTCCAGAGACTGCGTGTTGATCTGGGCCTGGTACTCCTCCACTGAGACGCTGTCCCGGTAGTAGTAGCCCTCCATGCTCTCCAGAGCTGTGTGCAGGACAGACAGCGGACATGTTAGAGGTCCTCACTTTCCACCACAGAGCTGGAGGTACCACGTAATTACCGCATAATTAACTAATTAGCACACGATTCCTGCGCCGTGAGGGCCTATAGTTACAAGAAGTACTTAAGATTAAGAGTATTCATTTACCTGGGAAGTATATCATATTCCAGGCCCCATAATTAGTAGCTATATAATGAACCTTAGGCCAAATACAGTGGAGTGGGTTCCATTACATCAAAGCAGCTCTACCATTCCCTTATATGCGTTTGGGAGAGTGGAAATGTAAATACACACATCATTATAATTGCATGCACTGCTGATAGCATTGCCCCTATGTACATAAATGTTCACTACAAGTTGCCATGTTAGCTGCTTTTTTTAACAGAGGAAGCTAGTGCTCGTTTTTGCACCAGTCAGGAATGAAATCAAAGTGTGATCGCTTTCCATTAATTATTTCATGCTGATAGAATAGCTCCACTCTCCCCATAACTGTACCACCTTCTCTTTTGATGTGGACATAAAAAATAATGTTGCTTTGGGCATTAATTCAGCTCTACGCTAAAATGTTCCTAAAAAGAAAACCTAGAGACTACATATTCTGCTGAACCACGCAAACTTTTGCAAACATGCAAGATGTCATTTGAACAGCTTTGCAAAATGTAACACATTTCCTGACCCAATTTGTTCCTATTTATCTCACTGTCTGTTTTGCCACCATTGCCACTCTGTTGTTCTGTATTGCATATCGCTTGTGATTCTAAAAAAAAAACATTAACACAAACGTTTTCAGTTTCAGCAAATCGTTCGGAGTCAGCTCAGGCAGCCATTTTGTTCTTGCGTTACTGTTAGTTTAGCATCAGTCACTCAGTATTTCCACTGACTGGAGTGTGTAGGAGGAGAAGACAGCACTTCCAGATCTCCCATTTAAACCCACATGGTGAGTGTCAGAGCCACTTAATGTGCTGTCTCTAATTCACACTACAAAGGCCAGTCTCATCTAATCTGGCTCAGGATGGGACTGCGGCTCCTCCTCGTGTGTGTGTGTGTGTGTGTGTGTGTGTGTGTGTGTGTGTGTGTGTGTGTGTGTGTGTGTGTGTGTGTGTGTGTGTGTGTGTGTCCCTCTGCTGCTTTACACCCCGCCTCCCCCCGCCACACACACACAGAATCTCTATCTGTCTCACACAGACACACACAAAACATCCTCAGTCTCAGTCTCACGAACATTCACAGTCCTTCATACAAACTCAAAGTTTCTTTCATTCTCTCTCTCAAACACACACACACACACACACACACACACACACACACACATATATACACACACACACACACTCATAACCCGTCATTTGAGGAAGTGGTGTGTGAAGGAATTTGAGAGCGTAGATAATGGATCAGACGTACCAGTCTGCATGATGACAGAAAATGGCCTTGGTGTATGTCTAAATGTGTGTGTGTGTGGGTGTGTGTGGGTGTGTGTGGGTGTCTCTGTCTGAGCTCATCTTAGCCTTGTAGGTGCTCTTGTAACTGCTGTAAGTGCTTTATAAAGTGCAACATGACACTGAGGCATGTAGGGGCTGAGACTATCCCACTTCACTGTCCACTGTGTGAACATCAACTCTTACATACAGGAAACCTATGACTTCTTTGCCCTATGTACTGTATCTATCTGTAAAGTATTCTGCTCATGTGTGTGTGTGTGTGTGTGTGTGTGTTGCATTGTACATGCACGTACACACACACCCCCTGCTGTAGCCTACCTTGGGTGAAGAGGACGGGGTAGATCTTGACGCCTCCCCCACTCCTGAGCCGGAGGGGCAGCTGCTCGAAGTAGAGCCCCTCCAGGTAGAACCACACCTTCAGGGCCTGCCTCGTGCCCTCCACCTGGTACGACATGGGCGTGTCTGCGGAGGTGAGAGGAGAGGGAGAGGGAGACAGGATGAGAGACAAGCTTATCAACTCAAGTCGGGAGTTAAAGAACACCATGTACTCAATAGCACACATTTAAAGTATGCATTTCAGTAAAAGCATGCTGAAATATACATGCATAACATTTACTACATTAAATAATTTAGCATAATATATTATGATGATATATAATGCATGATACAGTTGAATAAATATATCGTATAAATATTTACGGTGTTTTTAAGGAATGTTATCAGTAATTTATGCAGTTTGGATTATGGGCTGAATCTAAAACTCCAGATCACATTATCTGGTTTAGATCAAACTACTTCCTTATAAATCAGTCCCCGTCAACGCTGTCATAACAACTGGACTGGTTGTAAGGACAACTGAAAGGACGCAAGGACGAGAGAAGAAAGAGATAGAGAGAGGGAGAGAGACAGAAAGAGAGAGGACCAGAGAGGGGGTACAGCGAGAGCATCATACAGAAAGAGAGAGAGACAGAGACAGAGACAGCGAGAGAAAGAGAGAGAGAGAGAGAGAGAGAGAGAGAGTAGAGAACCAACTTACTGGCCACAAGAGGCTCCCCTTCGAACTGGCGGAAGTAGAAGGTGACCTTCTCCAGGTCGATGAGTGCAACCTGTGTGTCCTCCAGCATGGCCTGCTCATCCGTCTGAGGGGAGAGAGAAACACACACTCTCATCAACACACACACTCTCATCAACATACATGTACACACTTTACTCATCCTCTGTTTCTCTTCCCAATGCACTCACTCACTCACTCTACTCTCTCCTTCTCTCTCTCTCTCGCTCTCTCTCTCTCTCTCTCTTGATCATCACTCTTTCTACTCCACCACTATCTGCTCTTCTTCATTCTCTCATCCTCTTTCTTTCTCCCGCTCCTTCTCTGGTTCTCTCCTGTTTTCTTCTTCTCCCTCTCTCTCTCTCGTTCATCCTCTCTCCTTCTCTCCAACACCGCGCTCTGCCTCCTCTGTTTCTTTCTCTTTGCTCCTGTCTCTCCTGTGTCTCTTCTTTCCTCATCTCTCTCCATCTCTCTCTCTCTCCTGTCCCCCACTCTGCCTCCTTTCCTCTCTTTCTCTATCTCCTTCTGCACTCTCTCCCTCATTCTTTCTTCTCCTCAGTTCTGTCTATCACTCGCTCCAGTAAACAAACAGAGTGCACCCCAGGAGCAGGATTAGTGCTTCTGTCACAGAGACAAATTCAAAATGCCCTCCACTACCCACACACTCACACACACACACACACACACACACACACGCCATCCTGATGCCGCCGCTGTGTCCCTGGCAGTAACTGTGGACCCTCAGGTTTTTGACGTGGGCTAGGATTCTGAGGGAAGTTGATTCAATAACACCAACACCAACACCAACACACACACACACACACACACACACACACACACACACACACACACACACACACACACACACACACACACACACACACAGAGAGAGAGAGAGAGAGAGAGAGAGAGAGAGAGAGAGAGAGTCCCTTTGATGTCGGCAGCCTGGAGAGCAGCCCAGTGATGTGTGGTGAAATGAGACGCTGGTGTCAGACCACGGTGACCCACTCTCCGTCTGTTTGCCCCAGTTAGCAACTGGAGGAGGAACAGAGCGATCGTAAACAACACGACAAGCAAACAAACAAGGCACGAGGCACACTTGAAGCCCCCATTCTGTTTCTGTCCACCGGCAGACAAGGGATCTGTCCAACTGTGTCTCAACGCATCTCCCACTAACACGTCTGGATTCCATTCTCCACAGGAGAACAGATGTGCTACATTACTGACGCTCTCTCTCTCTCTCTCTCTCTCACACACACACACACACACACACCTATGGCAACGTTCACGATTACTGATGTCTCCACATCTCAAGCTTAGGTCCCCAGTCACCTCACATTATTAGTGATCAAGCTGGTGCTTGTCCAGGAACATCTGAAGACTCTCATGGCTTCTCAACACAGTATTAAAGTGTGAGTCAGAGAGAGAGAGAGAGAGAGAAAGAAAGAAAGAAAGAGAGAATGAAAGAGAGAGAGAGAGAGAGAGAGAGAGAGAGAGAGAGAGAGAGAGAGAGAGAGAGAGAGAGAGGAACTCCTGGCCAGCAGAGTAGAGTTTTGGTCATACTGACCGTCCACAGCAACATCACAGCAACAAGGCAGAGGACGGACGGACACGGTAAACAACTCAGACAGACGAGGGGAGATGAGGGGAGAGTTGAGGAGAGCGAGACACGGCTCCTCTCTTCCAGGCCAAATGAAGAAGATCCTTTCGGCTGAGCAAACTTTCCGAAAGAAAAACTTTTCGGATCCTCAGCAAAGCCTAGGAAACCGGCTTCCTTCAAGAGTCAATAAGCTTTCACGGGGAAGTACACAAACCGTGCTATCAGATCCCCCTCTACCAGCTCCAGCACAGACACAGGTGTGGCCCCTTGGCAGAATTAGCTGCGGACAAACATCTTCGCCCAGAACGATAATCCTCCCTGTGATCCCCCATGATCCGCCCGACCCCGTGGATAAACCACAGCTTGTATAAATTGGAAGTGTCATGAAAACATACATGGTGGCCATCAGCTCGATGAACAGAGGAAGCGGAGAGGATGAAATGTACACAAGGGTTTTCTCTCCGCAAAAATAGACCGTGACAGAAGCCGCTCCAGATGCTGGAGTTGTGTCTGGCCCTGATACGGCCCAGAGCCGGTCAAGGTCCGGCTGATGCCTGCACAGATCTGTTCTGCAGACTTGGAGCTACGTGAGGAAATAAATGGAGAGCTTGAAATGTACACAAAAGAGTTCTCTCCTCCCAAGCTAATAGGACCCGCAGAAGCCCAGAAGGACCCAGGTGCTGGAGGTGTTCTGGCCCTGATATGGTCCAGGTCCGGCTGATGCCTGCACAGAAGCCCAGAAGGACCCAGATGCTAGAGGTGTTCTGGCCCTGAGTCCAGAGTGAACAGCCACGTGGACGTGACCTTGTGAGAAGCTGATGATGAGGAGATATAAAACAGCTGATCTGGTGTCAGCTGATAAAAATAACAGACCACAGAGGAGAGAGCACCCACAGGCCTGACCTTACTGGGTATATTTTCCTTACTGCATTGTGTGTGTAGTAGTGTGTTAGTGCGTGTGTGTGTGTGTGTGTGTGTGTGTGTGTGTGTGTGTGTGTGTGTGTGTGTGTGTCTGTGTGTGTGTGTGTGTGTGTGTGTGTGGGTGTGTGTGTATGTATAAGGGGGAGGTGGGAGTAGAGATGCACATGTGGACGTGAGTGTGCCTTTGCAAATTATGTGTAAGCACTTTGTTTTGTGTGTAAGCACTTTGTGCTGTGTCGTCTGGGCCGTGTGCTTGGTAGTGCGCTGCACTGTGGTGGATGGGTCACAGGTCCTCTGTGTTGTGTCCCACTGGGCCAAGCGGAGTTCTGTTGAGTCGTGTCACACTGGGTCACACACACAGCGCACATGTTCTAATGTTTTTTTTTTCTGGACTTTTCTGCTGAGCTGGGCAACTTTGCTCTCTATTTTGGAGTGGTGGTTTGCTTTGTGATGTGATGTGTACTTTTGTGTTGGATGTTGCCGGTGGGTGGCCTGTTTTGCAGTGTGGTGCTCTGAGCTGGTGTGCTGTGCTGTGTTGTGTTGTGTTGTGTTGTACAGTATTTAATAGTGTTGTAATGATATAGTGTTGTGTGTTGTTTGTATTGTGATATACTGTAGTGCTGTGGACTCCTGTGTTGTATGCTGTTGTGTTCAGTTGTGCTGTATTGTATGCAATTGTTGCGTTGTGTTGCGTTGCGTTGCGTTGCGTTGCGTTGCGTTGCGTTGTGTTGTGTTGTACAGTATGTAGTTGTGATGTAGTGGTGTGTTGTGCTGTATTGTATGTAATTGTGATGTACTGTAGTGTTGTGTTGTGCTGTATTGTATGCAATTGTGTTGTGTTGTGCTGTATTGTATGTAATTGTGATGTAGTGGTGTGTGCTCTGTGTTGTGGGGCCCAGGTTGGATTAATTGCTCTGTGCTCCTGTGCTTATTATGCAGAGATTACAGTTGGGGGGCTGTTGGAGGGAGCTGCCCCCCCCCCCCCACACCCCCTCATTAGAAACACAGCAACAAAGTGCTATTCTCTGCATAACAATGACACTCCTGTTCAAAAGCAGACCTTCTGTTCGGGTAGCGTTTTCATCCAGAGCCACCTCATGAGGACTCAGAGGAGATTTAAGGAGATTTCTCTCTTTTTTCTCTCTCACTCATTTTCTTTTTTTCATTTGGCTAATAAACAAAGCAACGGGCAAAGCAGTTCTGCTGCGCCCTGGAGAACTCTCACTAGGAGCGTTTAGCGTGTTGTTTACTGGAGCACAGCCCTCCTGATGACTCACACGCGCCACAGAATTAATTAGGAGAGGAGAGAGGGGTGGAGAGGAGAGGAGATGAGAGGAGAGGGATGGAGAAGAGGAGAGGGATGGAGAGAAGAGGAGAGGGATGGAGAGGAGATATGGAGAGGAGAGGAGAGGAGAGAAGGAGAGATATGGAGTGGAGAGGAGGGGTAAGGAGAGATTTGGAGAGAGGAGAGAAAAAGAGAGCAGAGGAGAGGGTGGAGAAGAGAGGAGAGGAGAGGAGATATGGAGAGGAGAGGAGGGTGAGTAGAAGAGAGGAGAGGAGAGATAGATATGATATGGAGAGGAAAGATGATAAGAGATGTGGAGAGGAGAGGAGAGATGTGGAGAGGAATGGACAGGAGAGAAGTGCGTGAGCGGAGGAGTGTGGAGGAGAGGAGAGGAGAGGTGAGAAAACGAGAGAGGAGTTTAGCGCGGTGCTTAAGTTGGTGTGCACCGCGCGGTTCCATGACACGGGAGGGAGAGACTGAACAGAGCTCAGCAGCAGCTGAGACGCCACATCCTGATTCATTTGGGGATGAGCTTACTGCTGAGTCATGCCTGCTGAGTCAGGTGTGACGCACGGCTCACAGAGTGGGAGAAGGGGGGGGGGGTAGAACAGTGTGTGCGTGTGTGTGTGTGAGAGAGAGAGTGTGTGTGTTTGTTCATATGAAAGAGAGAGGAAAAGAGAGAACAAGGGGTAGATAAAGGAAAGAAAGAGAAATAGAAGCAAGGAAGAGAGAGGGTGGATGTAGGTTTAAGACAGAAGGATTAAGGATAACTTAAGGCAGAAATAGGACGGGATCCATAGAGAGAAGATATGCATTTGGAGAGGAGAATGAGAGATGGAAATAAAGAAAGAGACATAAGCACTAGCTAACTGGGAGCTAGGTTAGCGAGACTCACTAAGTTTTTAGGACAGAGAGAAAGAGAGAGAAAAGCACATGCTAAAGAGTGGCTAGGTTAGCGAGACTCGCTAAGTTTAAGGAGAGAGAAAGAGAGAGAGACAGAGAAAGAGAAAGAGAGAGAGAGAGAGAGAGAGAGAGAGAGAGAGAGAGAGAGAGAGAGAGAGACACACACACACACACACACACCAGCAGCTGGCTAGGCTAGCATGAGCGAGTGACTCACCAGGTTTGGGGAGAGCAGGGACTGGAAGTGGAAGAGCAGGCCGGCGGAGGCGATCTGGTCCAGCCAGCGGCGGCTGGCCTCCTGGGTCTCGCTCTCGCTGCCCAGCGCCTGGTTGAGCACGGCCAGCAGGTGCTCCGAGAAGGAGCACACCGACGCCACCAGGCTCTGGCTGAACACCATGTCCCTCCGCAACTGGGCCTCGGAGTCTGGACGAGCAGCGGGGCAGAGACATGAGGCACTTGAGGCAAACACACGCATGTAGACACACACTGATACACAGACTCATGCATACACGCACAGATACAGACACACACACACACACACACACACACACACACACACACACACACACACACACACACACACACACACACACACACACACACACACACACACATACACACACACACACACACACACACACACACACACACACACACACACACACACACACACACACACACACACACACACACACACGAATACATTTACACACAGATACATGCACCCCTTACAGACATGGCGTTCATTTGACTATGATGCATGCTCTGTTTGTTTAAGGAAATGATAAGTGATTGAGAGGAGACAGGTGACATTGAAATAGAGAGAGAGAAGAGAGAGAGAAGAGAGAGAGAGAGAAAGGGAGAGAGAGGCGATTGAGGAGATGGGACAGGAAAAGTGAAAAAAGAGGTGTTTAGAGATGGGAGGGAGGGAGAGAGGGAGAATGAAAGAAGATGTAGAGAGAGAGGGATGGGGAAAGAATAGTAAAAATAAGAAAAAGTAATGAGGAAACAGTCAGCAAAACGAAATGTGAGAGAGGAGAAGGAGGTATGGAAAAGGGAGGATGAGAGAGTAAGAGAGGAACAGAGTGAGAGTAAGCGGAAGACGAGGCTAAAAACTACATCAATTAAAAAGGTTTATTTTTTATTCAACTTCAAAAAAGAGGCTTTCTCCATCTCTTAAGCTTCATATTGGAGTGAATCTCAGAAATAACTCTGTTCGGGTTCTGGCTTTAGCCTGCCCAAAATGAAGCACTCCCACTGCTACACAGGTGCACTGATCCAGGAAAAATAATTGGCTGCCATTATTTGATGAAAAACGAGCCGCAAATGCGTTGAGCAATCTGCTCCTTTTTAAAAACGGGTTCGTGAACCTCTCTGGAATTTATAATGCGCCATAATCAAAGTCTACATTTTTTCCCCACAGCTAAATATTATCAACACTCCTCTGCCATAACCTTGAGATGTGAAGCATTTTTAATGACATTATGTTTTTCCTTGAGGACATTGCACAGGCTGGAGAGGGGTGCCGATCTCGGAGGTAATTTTCCTTGAAGGATTCTGGAATGACTTTCTTGACTGCAGTTATTGCCTTGCTGGCGTAATTAAAGCACATGTGGCCTCATTGACAGTCAATCATTAATTTCCTGGGTCTTTAGAAGGCTCCCCACCGCTTAGTACACAGCCAGAGTTAAGAGGCCAGGAGAGAGAGAGGAAGGCCGTAGGATAGGCCGCTCTTAAGCACCAGCTTCAGTGAATGAAGGAATCAATCAATAAAATATCTCACACCTCACACGCAGATGAGAGAGTGTGATGAGAAGTGGAACAGACCTGTGCACACACACACACAAACACACACGCTAACATAGATACACACACATACATACATAAACACACACACACACACACACATGCATGCATACACATACACACAGAGATACACACAAACGTATGCATACTCACACAGATACACACAAACACATGCATACAAACACACACACACACACAGACACAGACACAGACAGACACACACACACACACACACACAAACAGACACACAGACACACACACACACACACACACACACACACACACACACACACACACACACACACACACACACACACACACACACACACACACACACACACACACACACACACACACAGATGAGAGAGTGTGATGAGAAGTGGAACAGACCTGTATACTGCAGCAGCACCAGCAGCAGCCGCGTTTTCACCTCTGAAACCACAGAACACAAACACACCAATTCAGTTGGAGCCAGCACAGTCATTTATTCTCCCTCTCTCTCTCTCTCTCTCTCTCTCTCTCTCTCTCTCTCTCTTACACACACATACACACACACACACATACTGTACATACATACATACACAGTACATACATACATACAATGTCTCCCCTTTAACTTCACTCTCATTCTTAACAACAGACTTTTTAACACACAATGCACATCAGCATTTCAGCGTTGTCCAGAAGGCAAATTCTTTCACCCAATGGGGTGAGATGGAGAAAGGTAAACAATTGGATTCCATTTGGCCATTTACTACAGGCATGTGGTGCTCTGGGAAGGTGTCTGGCAGATTTAGAGCCTAACTTAAAAAAAAGGCTCTACCGCAAGGCAGGGGTATCCTGAGACACACACACACACACACACACACACACACACACACACACACACACTCAGAGAAACATTGTAAACACACAGGCGTGTAATATTCCCCTGCTTGTTTTTCCTCAAGTTCACCACACATCGTTTTGCTTTCCCAGGGGTGTCATGTGATTGTTGTCATTGTGTGAGTGTGTGAGTGTGTGAGTGTGAGTGTGTGAGTGTGTGTGAGTGTGTGTGTGTGTGTGTGTGTGTGTGTGTGTGTGTGTGTGTGTGTGTGTGTGTGTGTGTGTGTGTGTGTGTGTGTGTGTGTGTATGTGTGTGTGTGTTTGTGTGTGTGTGTGTGTGTGTGTGTGTTTGTGTGCGTGTGTCTGTCTGTCTGTGTGTGAACTTTTTAGTCTATTCTCTCATAAACTGAGTCTCCTTTTGTTCTGTCCTCCTCCCTTTAATCTTTATTCTCAGGAAAATAAGGTTCTACTAAGAGTTCCCTGACAAACGCTTAATTGAAACCATTTATCCCAACCCAAGTCTGAATTTTTGAGGAAAAAATGCGGCAGAGGTCTAAATTATCATGTAAACTTGAAAATGTCAGTTGGATCAATTTGGAGCCAGAAACAACAGGTATGCATAAATAAAATAGTGCATATGCAAATAGGCACACAGACACATTCATCAGGTCCTCTGTAGTTTTCTGGGAAGCTAGTGATGTTGTCCACATGGGCCATATATTCTGAATCTGACCACTAAAAAAAGTAAGTTTACTGGACTTGCCAATGACCAATCTCCCGAGATTTATCGCCTCATTTTCACCTGTCCACTTCCACCGTGATTTAATATGTTTTGGCACGACACACCTAGTGAATACAGACACACACACACACGCACACACACACACTTTCTTCCCCCGTGGCATGTGGCCATGTGGTGTGGTTTGGTTGTTTAGGCTTGGCTGCGCGGCACAGCGAGGCTGGCGGGTGTGTTTTGGAAACTGACCTTCGACAAACTTGGCAATGGTCTGCGTGAGGGCCTGGACGCTGCTGGGCAGGTTCCAGGGGTCCTGCTTGACGTGCTGCCGCAGCTTCTTGGTGCAGTTCACCCTCGGCTCCATTTCCTGGTGGAACTCTGATCAAACGCCACGCCCAAGGAGCAAAAACAGAGAGAGACAGAGAGAGAGAGGGGGAGAGAGAGGGAGAGGGAGGGAGAGGGATAGAGAGAGAGTGTTGGAGGGAAAAGTATCTGACCATTAGGAGAGGCCAGGCAAGTGCTAAAAGAGCAGCCGTTACTCAACAGCAGCTCCAAATGGACTGCCCATGGCATGTCCTGGACCAAACCGGACGGAACGGAATGTGCTCCTAGAGAAACAGACATTTCACATCATCTCCACCCACCAACTCCACCAGTCCTGCACCAGTCCTGCCCCCCCTGTCATTATGCTAGAGCCAACACTGGGAGGCGTCGGTGGTGGAAAAGTTCTGGACGTAGTTTTGGTGCAGAATCTGGGGCAGATTAATTCCAACATTTAACTGCTCTCCAGGGTCAACTTTCATTATATCAAAATGAGCTTCTGTAATGTCAAGGTCAACCTGCGTAATGTCAAGGTCATAAGTGAAGGATTGGTGTGTGTACACTACTGGAGGAGATTACCATACCGCAGAGGAAATAGCTTCTGAGGGAACATAATGTGCTGCCAATAATAATGGCAAGTAGAACAGGTAAGGGTCTAGCAGAGGGAGAGGTGATACAGTGCTGTGTTGGGCCACTAGATGGCAAGCCTATTTGTGCATGTGTGTGTTTGTCTATGTATGTGTGTGTGTG
This sequence comes from Sardina pilchardus, assembly GCF_963854185.1. Taxonomy (NCBI): domain Eukaryota; kingdom Metazoa; phylum Chordata; class Actinopteri; order Clupeiformes; family Clupeidae; genus Sardina; species Sardina pilchardus. The sequence goes on from NC_085012.1 coordinate 23,951,900, forward strand.
TGTGTGTGTGTGTGTGTGTGTGTGTGTGTGTACCATGCGAGCAGGTGGCAGATGGCGCAGACAATGTGGGTTTTCAACAGTTATTCATGCTGCGTTTGCAAAGTGCCAGGGTGTGGACTCGCACGGAATGAGCTCTTTGACACAAACAAACATCCAAATGCGCGCGCACACACACACATACACACACACACACACACACACACTCATACATGCACACACAGACACAAACACAGACACACACAAGAAATGAACGCAGTGCACACACATAACACATCCATCTGGATCCTGTGCAGTGTGCTGAGAGGCTTTTGATGTCTAATTTAATTATCACGCTGCACTCCGCAATACTTTTTTTTCCCTCCAAACTCACGTTTCGAAAAAGACAAATTACGGCACACTAATTGCTCAGTACAAGTAAGTCAAACAACATCCTCAGGATATGTTCCCAGCATTAATATTCCGCTCATACTGAGACCATTAATCTGTGCAGCATCCTAACCAGGTGTCTGTAATCGACTCTTCCTGGCTCGGTCCGCGGGACTAAGTGTCATTTTAATTCATTTCAGAGTGCAGTAGGGAAGAGGAGGGGTTCAACTGAGTTCAATGAGTACAAACGGTCCCAGCCAATGAGAAGAGGCTTGTGCTTGGGAGAGATAGGAACTCTGTTATTTATCCTAGTGAGGTTATTTAGCGATGCAGCGCTCGGATAAGGGAGAGGGGCTCTGCATATTTAATTGTGTGGGGACCATCGATGCTGCGCTGTGAGGCTGAGTTTTAATCCACTCTGCCTGACTATTTCAGCGGCTGGTTTTGTAACACACTCCCTTCCACACACACACACACACACACACACACAAGTCAGGGGGCGCAGAAGGGTGGGGTTGTGGGGGCATGGGGGGAACTCGGAAAAAAAACGGACGCCAAGAGGGCTTTGAAGCGGCACATGGCGTCTTGAGCGGAGTGTTTGGTGCGGCGCGGGGATTAAGTTAGCGCAACACGGGGCGGATCAAAACCGTAATCTGCACCATCTCCTCGCGGCGGCGGATCTAATAAAGTTGACGTGCAAGCGCCGCGCTGAGCCTGCAACACTCCGCCGAGTCGAGTTTTTTTCTGCGGGGGGAGAAAAAAAAAGGAGGAAAAGGAATGCCGCTCGGACCACACAAGCCGTCCTCGGGAGCGCCGAGTCACCGTTCGGGCCTCACTTACAGCGCTTATCGCTGCAACGTCTCGGGCCAAAATCCTCCTATCTTTTCCAACGCTCCGAAGAACAATGGCCCCTCTCTGGCTGCGGGCCCTGCTGCGCGAGGTTTACCTTGAACCGGGAAAACGCGGCGCGAAACGTTGCCTTTTATGTCAACGTTCTAATCTGGGCGCGCGGCGGTGGAGCTGAGTCAGGGAGATGGGCTCCGGCCACTGGAGCGCTCTCACACAGCGTCGGAGGAAGTGGCGGGCTTCGGACCTGGAAATGTTTGTTCTGCATGTTTTCCTAAGGGCGATAATTTTATCAGAACATTACCTCCAATGACCTCGCGGCCAGATTGGCCTGCAAACAAAAGGTACTCACTCGGCAGTGTTGGGTTTACAGTGAGCCTTCAGAGGACTGGCTGGCCTTAAAAGCACCGAGGCCCAAACTTTCACACAGTCTTTCTTTTGAGTGCATAATGCACTTGTGAGATTAAGTGGTTGATGGGTTTATCACGTAAGAAGCTAATAGCCTCCATAAAGTAGTTGTGTAGCTTAGAAACGAATTAATGAACTATGAAGTGTGTTGTACCTGAGGATACTAAGTATAAAGTGGAAGGGCTTTTTTTGGTCTATTTTTCCCCCTCACACCTAGATAGCCATTTGGAGTGATTTCAGGCCAATCCTCTAGGCTTCTCCCTCTTTCTCTTTCTCTGTTTCTGTATCTTTCTCTCTCTCTCTCCCTCCTCCACACCCCTGACTTTTCTATCTCCCTCTCCTACAGTATATTTCTGTCTTACTTCCGCTCCTCTCTCTTTGCCCTTGTTCTTTCCCCTCTCTCTCTCTCCTCTTTCCCCTCTCTCTTTCCTCTCTCTTTCCTCTCTCTCTCTCTCTCTCTCTCTCTCTCTCTCTCTCTCTCTCTCTCTCTCTCTCTCTCTCTCTCCCTCCCTCGCTCCAGCTGATAGGTGCGGCCTGTAGTGAAGGCCAGACTACAGGAAGTGCTCCCTGCGGCTCTGGGCCCTGCTGCGCAGCTGGAAGGAGACCACTTCCTCTTGTCCTCCCCGGCTCCGCCCCTACCTCTCCCTCCATCTCTCCCTCTATCTCTCCATCCATCCCTCCCTCCCTCCCTCGCTCCCTCCCCAGACAGGAAACCAAGGGCTTGCCTGCAGTATTTCTCTTTTTTCCTCTCCCCACTGCGCTCTTGTGTAGGGGAGGATGCCGGGGCCCTGCGCCCCTGAGCCCTGAGGCCAGAAGTCTGGATGCTGGAGGCTGGCCAGTGTTATCTCCCCTCTCCGAGGCCCTCGGCGAGGAAGTCATATCAGCGGCCAACTCAGAGCCACACACTCACCCAAACACACACTCTACGTCTACACACACACACACACACACACACACACTCTACCCGGGGCCACAGGGGCAGATGATGGACTACGTGACAACGGAGATTGTGACTGACAGACACAGACACACACACACACACACACACACACACACACACACACACACACACACACAGACACACACAGACACACACAAGGACGCATAGAAAATCAGCTATAGGATCCAACGGCGCCACATTTGAAACAGCTGTGTCAACAGGTTTGTAATGAGGTGCAGTGTGAACTGTTTGATGACAGGAAGTAAAAAGTAGAAGAGTGATCGTACACTCATAACCTGCCATGCATTAACTACTATACCTATCACAGTGATTCATTGGCCACTCAATGGCTACTGTTATAAAAGGCATATTTGCTTCAAGATTTAATTTAAGATTACCCTTATGGATGCTATTGTCTATAATTGCTGTGCAATTACCAAGGGTATCTTTCCCATATTATGCCACAAGATGAATCATTCATTACCTTGTAGTCCTCGGTTGGGGGTGAAGCACTTCGTTTGCTCGAAGGCCTTGGCGACAACAGCTCCTTTCAGCAAGCTGGTTATTGACTCAACCTGTAGAGTCATAGAGTCATAGACAAAGCCACTGGTAAATATAAGCATTGTTTGTGCTGTCTCCTCACTATAGCGTGCCCATATAAGAGAGGCTAAGATTAGTTAAATCCCAGAGTTGATTTGAATGGAACCATTAAAGTCACCGAGCAGGTGATATCCATCATCCTCACTGGCCAGACTGCAGCTAAATGAGGACGGCGTAAGTGGATATTGAGCATCGCTCCTGGAACGACAAACACCCCGTATTTCATTTGTAGAACTGACAAGAGGGATGAAGCAAAATGAACTAGAGCTTTTCCTGATCTGCTCCCTTCTGGCTCCAACCCACACACACACACACACACACACACACACACACCTCCAACACAAATGCGTATGTAAACAAAGCTGGAGGAAGCTGGCTGGCCCTTAAACAAAACAGCAGGAAACATCCAGAGAAGCGCTACGCTGTGGCGGCATGTCCTGCATATTTCTCCTCCAGTTCACTGGCGGTCAGGACTGGCGCACAAGTCCACTTACGGGCAAACAAAACCTACGGGGTGATTGCCCAGGAAGCAGAGATCCTGAACCTGAAAGTGTTCTCTTTTGTAGGGACCTCTAGAGAAGACTTCTAGACTCTAGAGTTATGCATTTCAGTAAATGATGGAACATATCATGGGCAAGTAGAGGAAGTTTTTGGAAACATACATCCCTCCAATCAACAAATATTCATTTGATAAATATACATTTCTGAACAGAATACGATCTGTGAGCTCCAAGCTACTACTGTAGGAGCAAATCTATTGGAAAGCTGATTGTGCTATGGATACTTATCATATTCCCTATAAAACTCCTTGGCACTAATGACCACATATCTGCCCGCTTCTTACTCCAGCAGGGCCCATAGTCCCATAGGAAGAGCAGTCATACAGTCACACCCCCCAGGCTTTCCCCGGGCATCAGCAGAGGCTGGCTTAACTACAGTATGCAGGAGGTTCGCTATGCTTGGTTTTGGTAAAGTCCTGAGCGCCATGTGTCATTTTAAATGACACCGGGGTGAAAGGTCAAAGGGGCCAGGGAAAGTGGTCATACATCATTATGACAGAGCCCTTCTGCAGTCAATATAGGGACTGTCACCATATTGTGATTTAGGCCTATTTTCAGTATCGGAAATCAACAAAATGCTTTGAGTTACACCAGAGTGCTGATTTTGTTTGTGGGTGGATACGTTTACATTTGTGTATGCAAATATACAAGTGGGTTGCATCTCACTCACTGCCTTCAGGGCCCCACAGTGTGTATGTGTGTGTGTGTGTGTGTATGTGTGTGTGTGTGTGTGTGTGTGTGTGTGTGTGTCTCGATGAGTGTGTGCCTTTGTATGTGTGTGTGTGTATGTGTGTGTGTGCCTTTGTATGTGTGTGTGTGTGTGTGTGTGTGTGTGTGTGTGTGTGTGTGTGTGTGTGTGTGTGTGTGTGTGCGTGTGAGTTGTCTGCTGATTACCAGAGGACTTCTACCCACCAACAGGAACCCCCCCTAGACACACACCTGGCTGAACAGATGCTCCAGGAACCCGTGGAGCTTCTTCTGCTTGTCGTGGGAGATCCACACACTGGCCGGCATCTCGTCCCCTGCGGCACAAACAGACACACACACAGATGACTGCCCTGCAGTTACACTAACGACGAGCACTTAGGCTCCACCGAGAGCTCAGATGCCAACTCGTCAGGGCACAGCCAGCGCTGGAGAGATACCGCCACAGGCCTTGAATCTGTCTGCTAACTTTGCAGCAGCCATCCAATCACACCAGCAGGAAGCAGCCATGTGACTTCCTGGCAACAATGTAACAACAAAATGCTGCTCAGCGATGCTGGTCAGTGACTTAACAGCGACCATCACTGAAGCATTTTTTGATGGACATTTGATGATGGACAATGATTGAGTTGAGAGAGCAAAGATGAGGGAAGGTGGTGGGTCAGACAAGCACACACACACACACACACACACACACACACACACACACACACACACACACACACACTTTGAGTGTGCTCTCACCTGAGTCCATCTCGTCGCTGTGCACATACGAGCTGCAATGGCTACTGCAGATGCTGGTGAAGGAGGCGATGGAGTTCCTGTTGCTGTTACAGTCACTGCAATGACACATCAATCGTACATGTTGAAACATACATACTATTTTTTTGCATGCATGAATGTACAACACAGTAAGCAAAGCATTACAACGACGCACAAACGAAATCCATCTTGACTTAGCCAGAAGAAGAAAAAATCCTGATGATTAATTAACGATGTAAGGGCTAATTACACTGCTTTGCGTGGCTACACTGAAAAGGAACAGTCGTCTGATCAAGGAGTGTCATTTGGAATAAGTTTTCCCATAATGCATCTGCGTGCCGGGCAAAAGCTCCCATTCATGCGGAGGGTTCTGGAAAGCTTCCAGCGGAGGCTGTGGCGATTGGAGCTGCTGTTGTTGACAGCGGCTTAGTGAAGGCAGCCAGGCCCCCCTCTGATGTCATACCGCACAGCGCACCAAGGCTAGGAGGCTGCTGCTTTGAGTTACGGTAAGTGGTTGGCCATGGGTTTGTAGATGTTATGGGCAAATGTTGCACTTACGTTTGTAATTAATTTCCCTGCAGATACTTCCCCTCAAGGCATACACATTTTCGCATCTGTTTTGCAAGGAGAAAATTTGCATTTGTTTGCACTTTTATGCAACTCTCCTCACTAGTGGAACTCCTCATTGGCTAACTGTGTGTGTGTGTGTGTGTGTGTGTGTGTGTGTGTGTGTGTGTCTGTGTGTGTGTGTGTGTGTGTGTGTGTGTGTGTGTGTGTGTGTGTGTGTGTGTGTGTGTGTGTGTGTGTGTGTGTCGCTCACCTGTATGAGTCTCTGTTGCTGATGGTGTCGTGGCCAGAGTCCTCCTGCTCGTCGCCCGTCGTCACGTTAAAACACACTTTCTTCCCGTTGCGTTCGCCCCTCTCGCCTTCGTTCTCCGCCGATATGTAACTCTCCGTCGGCTTCACCTCAGAACTCGTAGGGTTGGTGATGGAGGAGAGCAGGCTGAAAAACAGAGGGAAAAAGAATGAGAAACAGAGAGATAGATAGACAGATTTATAGATACAGTAGATAGATAGATAGATAGATAGATAGATATTAGTTTATTTGTCAGGGACAATGCAGCGCACATTATGACATACATAGCTATCACAGTCAATGTCATAACAATGACTGTAGATGTGTTACATAAAAGGTTTCTAGTCAGTTGACTAATTTGCAACCCTAGTCAGATAGATAGATAGATAGATAGATAGATAGATAGATAGATAGATAGAGAGAGAGAGATAGACAGACAGACAGACAGACAGACAGACAGAAAGAGAGCACAAGAGAGAGAGAGAGAGGGGACAGTTTTGTCATGATTCACGCATCAGCCTAAACATGGCATCTGTCATAAAGACCCCAGCACAGAACTATCTACGCATCTCTTGCTCAAACGAGGAATGCTGCAAACGCAAACGGCCTACGCTCTCCAACCCTAACATCCCCTCCAGCCCGCTCCGTAAAGTTTATTTTCCACGGCAAACACGCCGTGGGCTGATTGGCCGCAGAGTGCTAATGTCATCAAGATGTGCGGTCGGAGCGAGGAGCGCGGAGGAGAGCCAGAGCCAAACAAAACCAGAACCTGTTTGCCTCTGGCTTCCGCACAACAACTTCGGGAGTTCAGAGGTCCTCAAAATATTAATAACTTCAAAACACGGCGGAGGCAGCTGTGTCAACACATGACAGCGCCGCGGCGAGAGCGGGCTCCTTGCGCCCGTGGCTGAGGTGCGGGTTTGGGGTGGGGGGGGCACAGACGGAGAGGTGATGGACGCCGCACACACACACACACACACACTCCCATAGTCAGGAGTGACACATGGGGCTGCTTAGAGGCACATTTCCAAACACCGCTGCCTTGTTTCTGACAGCCATCTCTATCTCTCGATCTGTCTCAGGCTTTCACTCTCTCTCTCTCTCTCTCTCTCTTTCTCTCTCTTTTGCTCTCTCTTTCACGTTTAGTCAATGTGGGCTCAAACACATGCTAACACATCAAGTGTCAACTTCTGTCTCTAATTTCACTGTTGACATAGTGCACATTTTCCATTGTGCAACTACTTCAGCATGAGAGGCTGTCTAGAAAAATGCACGTAAATCCTTTGGGGGAAACAAATACAATCAGTCTTTATATGCCCCCACCCCCAACCTTTCTCCGTCTCTCTCTGTTCAACTCTTTCTCACTCTTCCTCCCTCCCTTTTCTATATCTTTCTTTTTCTCTCTCTCACTCTCTCTTGCACATGTTGGGATGATAGATTGTGTGGGCCCTTTATCATTTCAAACAGGCAGTGAATAGACCACATCCTTCCAGGGGATGGGGAGGGGGGCTTCAGATTAAAAGCCCTCCACAGGCTCAGCTGGACTGTCTCTGTCTGTCACTGGGCCTTCCAGGTTCTAGAACAATGGCCCCTCCGAGCCAAAGTGACATTCCATCGCCATGGAGAGCCGGTCCGTGCCCTGCCATTGGCTGAGCCTTTAATAAGGAAGTGCACGCAGCTTGGGGGCCTGCGAGGCAGGGAGCTTGAAAGGAGAGCGAGCGGAGAGAAAGGAGGAATAACAATGATTCGGATCTGAAGGAGCCGGCCCTGTCCTCCTGCAGGCTCCGCTGTCCACTTCACTTCAAAAGGGCCCTTTTGGGGCAGGCAAAACCGAGAGCGTACCCCCAAAAAAAAACACGCGGACGATTTCAGCCATCTGAAACACACACACACACACACGCGTGGCGATCACTTTTATTGAGAAGTCGGGCTTGGACGCGACTGGGTAGAGATAAGGGTGGTCTTTTCGCTCTGTCTGATTGGGAGAGACGGGTGCGCACATCCAAAAAATGGTTTAAACAGGTGCCAGACACAAAACGTGTCAAAGAGTGAAGGTGATGGTCTGCACACTGTGTAACGGCTCCAAAAATTTGTAACTATAAAAGGCAACGTTTTTGCTCTGTCTCTAAAACAGGAAAAGGAATCGAAAGTCTAATCCGTTTCACCGAAAGAGAAACAGAACACCGACGCTCATCACAATTTCACACAGATCCGCGCGGCGCAGCAACACAACATGAGGTGGTGAGAGCTTGATGAACCGGCCCCACTGTACGCTGAGTAATTATACCCGACTGGCGTGGGGCACCCTGGCCTTGGCTTCTGCGCTCCACAGAGCTCCAAGGAAAAACGGAGATACAAACCACATGTTGGCGTCCGGTATGCCGGGCAGATGTTCGCCCAGCTCACTCACATGTCTCGGCTCAGAGGGGAAAAAAAAAAAAAAGTTGAAAGCGGTTTCGAGAAAAAAACAACACATTCTGCGATCCCAACGCCTAGAAACATTTCTTCCTGTTGCGAGTCTGCCTTGTTGTTGCGAGACTGCTCACAGACATACTCGCGACACCATTTAGTGGCCTGCATTTGGTGTTCATGTGTCTTGTTTTCACTGTGGGGAGGGACAGCAGTGGTCTCTCACACTGAAGTCATGTTCTTCACAGAAGCAGATTGCAAAGCATGGAGGGTTTCACGAAACACACTTCGGACCTCTGACTTCGTTGTCTGTGTCCACTCATGGACATGTTTGTGGCACCGGTTTGGTGTTTCGTGTCCATTTTCCATTTGGGGAACAGATTCCAGCGTTCTTTCACAGAAGTAAAGCACGGGGGGGGCCCGTAGTGTAGCACGCACACCGGCTCCCATCTGGGACATGTCTTATTCATCAGAGACACTCTTCAGCTAGAACAAGAAGCAGCATCAGTTCATCACAGCCACCCTGATAAAGGAGGGAGACAGAGAGGAAGTCTGAGAGAGAGAGAGAGAGAGAGAGAGAGAGAGCAGGAAAGAATAACGGAAGACAGACAGTAAGAAAAGAGGGAGAAAGGAGAAAATAGAGAGAAGGAAGGAGAGATAATGATAAAGACAGTCCAAGAGGAAAGTAAGAAAGAAAGAGAGGAGGGAGAGAGAGATGCAAAAGTAAAAGACTGAGAGAGGGAGAGACAGGGAGAGGGAGAGAGAGAGAGAAAGAGAGAGAGGGAGAATAAGAGAGACTGACAGAGAGGCAGACGGAGAGACTGGAGCTCTTTTTAAATCAGAGCTTTATCAAGCAGACTCTGCATGCTGTCCAAGGCCCTCATTTGGCTGGGCCTCTGCTGGGCCTCTGACAAGCTGGGGATGGTGGTGGAGGATCAATACCCCTTTCAATCCACCACAGGGAGCAGCAGCCTCAAAAGTGTGTGTGTGTGTGTGTGTGTGTGTGTGTGTGTGTGTGTGTGTGTGTGCGTGTGTGTGACTGTGTGTGTGTGTGTGTGTGTGTGTGTGTGTGTGTGTGTGTGTGTGTGTGTGTGTGTGTATACTGTATGTGTGTGTGTATATGCATGTGTGACTGTGAGTGTGAGTGTGTGTGTGTGTGTGTGTGTGTGTGTGTGTGTGTGTGTGTGTGTGTGTGTGTGTGTGTGTGTGTGTGTGCAAGTATACGTGGATGTGAAACAAGATCACGTGGTGTAGCCAGTAAATTAGCTGCTGCACTCCCTGGCCAGCGACTAATGGCTACACAAATGGAATCTGTATCAGAACAAGGGCGTGCGGGGGCTGCCACTGGCCATTAACTAGCCCCTTCCCCGGGCCCAGAGCAGAGGAGAGCAGCGGAGAGCAGAGGAGAGCAGGGGAGAGGGAGGCCATTACCCAGAGCCCAGATTAAGGGGGCCTCCCAGCAAATCCAAGAACACAGGGCTCAATGTAAATGTAATTGCAACTGACAAGGACCAATACACAGCAAACCACAGGTTCAGTCTGATGTCTTGTCTTGGCATCAGATCAGCTCGCCCTCTCTCTCTCTCTCTCCTTCTCTCTCTCTCCTTCTTTTTTTATTCATTTTCTTTCTCTTGTGGTCTCTCTATCTCGGTCTGAATCACTCCATCTCCACTTCTGCATACTAGCCCCTCTGTCACTTTTCTCTCTCCCTCTCTCTCCCTCTCCCTCTCTCTCCCTCTCTCTCCCTCTCTCTCCCTCTCTCTCCCTCTCTCTGAGATACTTGCTTAAAGCAGACACAGCAGCAGCATGGAGAGCCCTAAAGGAAGAGGCACACCACACCACACCACTCCATCCTCACTCGCTGTAGCCTGTAACTGATGTAAAAAGAAGCTGCTGCCACTGCAAACAATGTTGCGCTAATGACAGCCTTCCTGATTCATAAATTTCTCCGACTGTGAGTGACTTTTATTGGAAGCTGAGCCAGCTCTCTCCCTCCCTTCCTCCCTCCCTCCCTCTCTCTTTCTCCCCCTCTTTCTCTCTCTCTCTTTCCTTTTAAAAGTTTTTCATTCTGGGCTCTTCCTGTCTGAAACCTGTGCTGACCTACGAGTGTCCCATTTCCTGATGTGTGTTAACGTGCTCCCAGACAATGAAGCCATCAACTGGACTGAAAAAAGGGACCAGGAAGGTACATTTTCACACACACACACACACACACACACACACACACACACACACTTTCACACATGGACAAGCAAACCGGCTTCAACACCCACTCGACCCACACATACACACACAAACACACACTCTCTCTCTCTGTCACACACACAGAGACTTTCACACATGGACAAGCACACAGACATCGACACCCACTCTCTCACACACACACACATACACACTCTCTCTCTCTCTCTCACACACACACACACACACACACACACACACACACACACACACTTTCACACATGGACAAGCACACCGACATCGACACCCACTCACTCTCTCTCTCTCACACACACACACATTTTCACATGCACACTTTTTACACATGTATAAGCACACCCAACCTAACGATACCAACAAGCACATGCACACACACACACACACACACACCGCACATGCCCACATACTTACTTTCACACAACCACAAGCACACTAACACCTACACTCACACCCACACATACACACACACACACACACACACACACGCACATGTGTACTCAGTAACAAATATGTTCCCGCAGGTGTCCCAGTAATAGCCACAGAAAATGGGCGTTTGATGGGAAAAGCAGATACTGCACCAGTGCCTGTTTCAAGCCCAGAGTGCTCCAAAAAGACACGCCGTGTGAGGTCCCTGTGGCCTAATGCAGCCACTGAAACTCTTAAATAAATAGCCGCAACCGACAGCGTATACCGCAATGTCTCATTACTGTATTGCTGCTTTATTGTTTCCCTTCTCTACGGAGGAGAGAATAAATCAGATCAAGGAAGAAATCCGTCAGTGGCTTGGTTTAGTCATTTACATCGACAGATTTCTGTAATTCAATATTTCTTATGGTTATATAAGAATAATTAGTCACACCACAACAGAACCAGAACAGTGGTGGACAGGTGTTAATTAAAGTAAATGTCAACGGCAAACAAACCAAAAAAAATACTCCGCCCCAAAACTCGGAGTAGAAGAGTGTCATGATCCATAATGACTAAGGAGCGTGAAAGGCCTCCACGACAGAAGAATGATAATTCAGTCCAATTAAATTACTGGGAGCCTATCTCTCCCCTGAATACAGATAACAAAATGAGCTTTTTAACAAGCTAATCCTATCCACTCAGATCCCAAGCCAGAGGCCACAGCACCAGAAGAAAAAAAAAAGCCACTGCTGCTAGGCATTTTCTATGGATTAATGAGATTTTAATTATTTGAGTTCCCAGACACTCATGGAAACAATGTCTGCTCCTATTTACAAGCCAGCAAGCCTGCAGGTGCTAGCAGCCCTGTTGCGGTCTGTCATACAAAATCCCTCAATGTTCTGAATGTCCAGTCAGTCACCACATACTGTAGTGCAGACCATCACATAGACCATTAGGCTACTCATACAGTCTAATATGTGATGAATGTGATGATTGAGAGGGATTGATGAATGAGATGATTGAGAGGGATTGAGCATGACATGGTAGCTGATGTCTCTCTACCTGAAGGGTTAGCGCTACGCTACACAAAATTCTGGGAACGTGTCCATGCACTCACTCGTGGATCTGGGCGGCGTGGCTCTCCATCTCCTTGATGACGGTGGTGAGCTTGCTGAGGAGCTTCTGGTAGGCGTCCAGCGTGAGCAGGTCGTCCTCGCGGAGCAGGAAGCGCAGGCCGTGGCCCTCCGTCCGGCCCAGGCTGTGCCCCGAGGGGGCGGCCATCGTGGTGATGGTGTGCTGGCCGTACACCATGGGCCCCAGTTTCCCTGGTGAGGCCAAAACAATGCGGCGTTAAGATATGGAAGTGGTAGAACAGAGGGAGCGTAGCGTAGCTGACTGACAACTGGTCGACTCTTTTTTGATTCACGATCACATTCTACCCCCTCAACCCCCGTCATGAGTCGTATTTGATAAAAACGTCAACTAAATACCCATTTTACTAACGAGATCCAGTGGCATGTTCAGTCGGTCATGATAGAACGGTTTACAGATGCAACAAATAATTCTCTCTGCAGCCACACTAAGATCGAATCATTGATTGCTTTAAATTACAGCAAGTCTCACAATAACGAATGCGATCAATAATGTGATATAGTGAAGTGACCTCAGTAAACCTCAACCGTCAAATGTCATGTCTTATTCAGATGTCCTTCCCCCATTAATAATTGACACTACAGTAGCTCAAGAATACTTGATGTTTGGATGTTAAAAGCACAGTGTGAGCTACAGTACGCACCTTGCTCTGTGTTGCGGATGCCCTTCTCCAGTGTGGAGTTCTTCCTGTTGTCCAGCTGGACGCCGAAGGCGCTGCCCAGCGAGGTGGTGGTCTTGGGGTAGGACACCTCCATCACGTTGATGTGGCAGTTGGTGGGGCAGAAGTCGCTGCTGTGCAGCGGGGACACCTTGGTCTTGGCCTGCTTGAACGTGGGCCAGGCTCGGTTCTTCAGCACCCGCGAGAACTACGGGGAGCAAAGAGGGACAACACATTTTTGAATGTTGTTTTTTCGAGGCATGATTTGACTGGACAGTTTTAGTGTTTCATGCAGCGATTTACCAGACAAATTCAAATTCAAAGAAGCTTTATTGGCATGAGGTCTACAGTACTGCTGGTCTGGGTACACACAAACATACTATGTACTGTACATCCAATCAGATACATAGGAGGAGGAAAGGGGAGGATGCATCAGAATCTCAAAGGTATGACACTGAATGAATGCATATGAGTTCAAACCTTCTAAATCTACAGTATATCACAAATGACTACTGTATGCTCTGATGGATGTCTCCAGCTGCAGTCTCCAAAAGTCTTGGAGCTGGCTTTAACGTGAACAGCATATTGGGCCAAAAAAAAGTGAATTGCTGTGTAATACTTTTTCTGTAGTTCCAGAACGCTGCATCATCACTTAACCTGTCGAGATACTGACTACCAAGCAAGCACCAGTTTAAATCCACTGGACCCTCATATCCACACATATAAAAAAGTGCCCAGTCAGTGTGCTGCTCTCCAGAGTGGAGCGTAAACATGTGGGTGGGTACTGTAGCTGTGGTGTTGTGGCCCTGCTGGGATCTCAGGGAGACTGTTATTCAGAATTGTGTTGTGAGTACGGCAGGTGGTGAGAGCTCATCCTGTGTGAGGCTACTGCTGATTCAGCTTTCCTCATACTGGGTCTACATACATTCATCACACACACATACACACACATGCATGCGCAGATTGCGCACACATACACACACACACACACGCATGCAAGCAAGCACGCAAGCACGCACGCACTCACACAAAAAGACACAAATAAACTTGCATGCAAACGTACACACAGACACACACAGCACAAAAGCACATCTATCACATATAACCCCCACATACTGTATAAGCACATAACCCCCAGACACTCAGACACGCGCATGCAAACACACACACACACACACACACACACACGCCACTGATGTATGGACTGCATTGGGTCAGTTGTCTTTCGATCCTGACTGAAAGGTTTACAGTTGTGCAAACAAACATTCTTTACATGTGCAGAGCATGAAACATGTGTGAAACAAACATCTTGTGTGCTTGTGGCGCCTGTTTACACACACATGTTGAACCTATTCCAGGGGATAAACATCCATCATGGCATGTTTTATGCATAGACATCAGTCAGACTGGACTCTCAACATTGGAACTTCAAACAGGGATGCGATTCATCATGGCCGGCCTATTTACAGATCTTTGACTTTGAACGATTCCATTTCACAGCTCTTTCTTCTCATGAACATTCTGTGTGTGTGTGTGTGTGTGTCAGTGTGTATACTGAATGTATATGTGTGTTTGTGTGTGTGTGTGTGGGCTGGTGTGCGCGGGTGGGTATGTGTGTGCGCACTGTGCGGGCGTGTATTTGAGTGTTTTAACCATGTTCTTTCTATATGTTTTCATGTGTTTGAGACTCCAGGGCCATAAATCAAAAAGCGCAAAAACAGACACAGTAAACATCAAATACAGTGAAAAATGAATCTCGCCCCTGCAGTCTCCAACTGAAAACAAGAATGTCTGGACACATGAAACAAGGTCCACATTGCCTCTGGTATTTGGGGAACACATTGAACTGCACCGTATTGTAAAATAACCATTACAAAAATATACACACATCCTCAAGAACAGAAACACGAGCCAAGACTTCAACAGTCTCCGCGGACACCTCTGCTTCTCATTGGCTGTCCGACATCACCTCTTCTTGGGAATTCTGGAGGCGCGGGGGTTGAGACGGACGCAGTCAGCTGAAAAGGCCCGGTCCGTTTTTTTTCCTGACCCAATTCCTGCTCGCGGCACGCCGTCGTCCGTCGCTGTCCCCGGGCCTCGTCCGAGTAGCCTTTCTGGCGCTCCGGCGTTTGAAGCGGCGAACGAGACGCAGCTGGCCGGCGTGTTCGGGCTCCCGAGGGGGGAGCAGACTTGCCACATTCCACAGCAGTCTTGACCCATGGAGGGGCCCTCGCCTCGCCTCGCCCGCCCAGGGGCCCCCGCACGGCACGGCACGGCACCCACCCCTCTTCCACTTCCCTGGGAGCCTCCAAAATGGAACGCCGCAGAAGAGGAAGTTACGCAACTCCGGGGGCCGTACTGGATGTTCGGAGATATTTATAAACGGAGGAGCGGAGCGACGGGGTAATTAATCCGGTGCCGAGTCGGATGTTGATCACACGCACCGCAAAAGAAGCCAAAGCGCATTCCTAAATATTTCCATCCAGATTGTTTCCCCTTTCTCTTCCCCCTGCGCTCCTCTGTTCCATATAAAGCCAGCTGGAAATGAAAGAATGGAATTTTCATTCTCTTTGCGCAATCCCCTTTTTTCTTTTTTTTTTTCGTCCGGCACCAAATGCTGATGTCATCATCACATACCACACGGATCGCTGGCATCGATGGCGCTGCGATCCACAGATAAGTGAATCCACACACTCTAGCGTCAGTGAAGTCAATTGGACCAGAACTGTATATTTCTCCACTGGGCCCAGGCCGTTTCAACAGAGTGCACCCTAGTGCGTACTGCATGGCCTTCACTTCCATGTGCTGGCTCCATCAATCAATGGTCAATATGGGAGTGTTCTACACGCTAATGTAAAAGGTAATAGCATGCATTCCATGAAGTTCCAGTACATGTGTTCACTTACCTTACGCATTCAGAGAGTGAAGAATATGTATGTATGTATATGTATGTTTATGTTTATGCATACATATTCATATGTAAATGTATATGTATACAGTATGTGAAGTACATATATATATACACTAACATACATATATACTAATATTAGCTGTGTGTCAGTGTATGTACTGTATGCATGCGTATGTACAGTATGTGTGTAAGTCCCTGTGTGTGTGTGCATGTGTGTGTGTGTGTGTGTGTGTGTCTGTTTCTCTGTATATGTCAGTGTTGATGCATATGTGTATGTATGTGTGAGTGGGCGGCTGTACCTTGCGGTAGTTGGTGACGCGGCGTCCGACGTGCTCGAGCCTCTCTCCACACATGGCACTGAACCTGGCCTGCAGGTCCTCAGGGATGAGCTCCGTGCTGGAGCTCAGGCGGGTGCAGGTCTGGACCAGCTGCTCGTCGTTCCGTGCCAGGGCCTCCAAGATCTGAGAAAAGCCCACCACACACACACACACACACACACACACACACACACACACACACACACACACACACACACACACACACACACACACACACACACACACACACACACACACACACACACACACACACACACACACACACACACACACACACACACACACCAAGAGTTCCATCAAGGCCTAGTCATCCCTCATCCCACACACAATAACACAGTCAAATCCTGCAAATGACAGCAGTAAATGTTAACCGTTAAATAACAAACCCTCATTGTTCTCACGTTAAATCAGCTGGGGATCAGGAATCTGCTCGTGTCCAGAATCCCTTCAGCATCCACGCAGTACTGACTAATAGCACTGGCAATCAATGATGTTGTCATGTATCTAGCTGTGCAATATTTTACGATAATATACGGCGACTTTGGAGCAAAGTATTTACCATTTCATGGATATATTACACCCTGCGGGTCTGGACATATACTGTAGTCCCATTGAACATCTGGATTGTAAAATGATCTAATCTGCTCGCCAGCCCTGTTGAGTCATGGTGCAGGTTTGCTAGCGAGTCGGTATTGTATTCTGATAAAGTGTTTACCAATCGCTTGCCATTCCCAGCTCCTTTAATGATACAAAGCATTATCTCACAGCACTGGCGCGCACAGGGAACTGGAGAGCCTATTTCCTTGCTTTAATGAGGAAAACCGCAATGGTCCCGAGTGATATAGTGCATAAGAGACTGCGATCTGACAAAATACCCACGGAGGGGGAGTGGGGAGTGCGTAGGTGTGTGAAAGTGTGTGTGTGGATATGTGTGTGTGTGTGTGGGAGTGGGAGAAAGAGAGAGAGGGAGAGGGAGAGGGAGAGGGAGAGAGAGAAAAAGAGAGTGGCAGCGAGCAAGTCTTTTTGTGTGTGTGTGTGTGTGTGTGAGAGAGAGAGAAAAAGAGTGTGTGTGTGTGTGTGTGTGTGTGTGTGTGTGTGTATGTGTGTGTGTGTGTGTGTGTGTGTGTGTGTGTGTGTGTGTGTGTGTGTGTGTGTGTGTGTGTGTGTGTGTGTGTGTGTGGTGTTCTTTAAGAGCAGGCTGGGACCACGACTAGAGCAGCTATCAGAGACTAATCCAACCGACAACTCTGACTATATTAAAAACCCAACTGCGGGGACTTCGCAGAGGAAACACTCGCCAGTCCAGGCAGATGGTTGCAATAACGGCCCACACTGCTTTCACTTTAGGGACCTAAAAAAAAAAAAAAAAAAAGAAAGAAAGAAACACCCGCCTTTTTAATTCTCCGAATATGTTCTACGTTTCGGAATCATCCCATGGCACAGCGGCTCCTAAACTTGCACAAATGCAGATGCGGAAACGTGCTAAATGAACACGTTATTAATGCCCAGTCGATGAGGCATGCGTTCATTAAGCGCCGCTAATGGCGGGGCCATATGCTGCACTGTTTAGGACATCACTGTAGCTTGTTGCTAAGTTGGCAAGGCGGAGAGGACTACAAAACGGGATTAATTAAAGTAATTAAAACGAAAGATAAACCAGCCATACAACACCACAGTGAAACACAAGTTGTCCTGAACACAGATGCGTGTGTGTGTGTGTGTGTGTGTGTGTGTGTGTGTGTGTGAGTTTGAGTGTGAGTGTGTGTGTGTGTGAGAGAGAGAGAGAGAGAGATAGACAGAGAGAGAGAGAGAGAGAGAGAGAGAGCTATGGGGAGACTGTGGGTGTTTATGGAGAATTAATCAATGACAGCCGGCATCTAATTCGTCCATTTTTCCACGGCTGGCTAGTAGTGTTATCGCTCATTGTGTTTCTGCCTCATAACTCAGTGGGCACTGATCTGACCTCCATGAAGGCACAGCTCAAATCTGCCCACCTCACACTTTACACAGCCACACACATCTAGCTTTAGTTAAGAGCTAATCATTTGATTTACAGCCGGCCTCCATTTCTCAATACCCGGATTATAGATATCATGAGTCATCAACATGAGCTACTCTGTCCTGCTCCCAGTCCTCACCCACACGACTGAGGAATTGGTCTGGGTGATCTGGTCACAAGTGGTCAGTTGTAGACACAAGCGTAAACAATCACCGAGACACATTGTGATTCGACCGCTCAAAGCACTTGCTGAGGTGGCCTGCGACGTGTTTGACCACACGTGTTCTGCGGTGTAAATGCTGATGCGTTCTGATGCGTCCCAGACCATGTGAGTTCTAATAGAACGGAGAATCTAAACACAAGTGGTCGGCCACGTCTCCTCGAATACTCGTGTGTGTAAACCGTGCATGTCGGCTGACCGCACGTGATCGGATCACCCAAGACGCGTTCTGGAAAATAAACGTAAACAGGCCCATCGATCAGCAGGGTGGAGACGCCTGTCCCTCTAGGGGTGACTCTCTACGGGACACGGAAAAAGACTCAAGTCCAGTCATGCCTTTCCACCAGCAATCTCAGTCTCCCATTCAGACACGGACCGAGCCCACACTTGCTTAGATTCACTGGACTATATTTGAGAATGACTCCTTAAAGGTAAATAACATACACAAAAAAAACGAACTTCATTGCTGGTGTCCGGGTTGGTTTTTTAAATAGAAAACACTTGTCTTTAATGCCACAGGAAAGTCCGAAAGCCAAAACACACTGATGTGTCATCATGTCGGCGGGCACGGCAGGGCTAACGCTCGCTGTCGTAAACGCCGGGAGAGCCGGTGACGGCATGCGAGGGGCGGCCGGGCCAAGCTCCACATTTCATTAGCCTGGCTCCGGCTGCGCCACGCATTCCCACTTTATTTATTTCCTTATTAGAGGGAGGCTCGTAAAGCAGAATAGACTGGGAATGAGGGGGCGGCTTATAAACACCGGCTTTATCACCTGCCCCGCACACTCGTGGACGCACAAACACATGTGTGGATGTTAGTGTGTGTTTGTGTTTGTGGGGATGTATGGGTGTGTTTATGTCTACGGGCTGAGTATGGGGGGGGGTTATCTGTGTCTCGATATACATACGTATGTGTGTGTGTGTGTGTGTGTGTGTGTGTGTGTGTGTGTGTGTGTGTGTGTGTGTGTGTGTGTGTGTGAAGCCTCTTGTAAGCAAATGCTTGAGGGCTGGGACGAAACCGAAGGAATTAACAACATGGGCTCCTTGGTCCCATGAGAGGCTAGATACTGCTCTAAACAGAAATCAGAAACAGACAGACACACACACACACACACACACACACACACACACACACACACACACACACACACTTTTATTATACAGTATACAGTCCATGCTTGTTTCTTGGGCCTTTCCTGTTGTGATGTGTATTT
>NC_085012.1:23976471-23983971 GCF_963854185.1 Sardina pilchardus
GTCCTAGCGGGCAAATAAGTCAAAGTCAGCAAACAAGGCCGTTCCTGAGCCTGAGTTCACACATCTGTCTGGTTTACACTGGGTCGGTTTGGGGTCAAGTACCAGCAGCGCATCTGTAAACAGGTAGGACGGGGAAGCAGCATCCTGGTTACACAAACGCACACCTCTCATCATCAGGCTGGAATGCGGTTTAAGGACAGCGCGTATTTACAGAGGCTGAAAGGCTCGTTCTTGTTTATCCTGACGGCTAATAAAAATGCTAAACAAAATGCTGACCCTCAGCATGGACGGTCTAAATGTGGTCTTTCAGCGGCCCGGGCTTCCAAGTTTTTGGGAGGAAGTGGCTCACAGACTAAATATTCAGAGTTTGTTTTCATAATCTCCAACATACACAGAGCCCGGTGGATTAAATATCTTTCGGTATTAAATGTGTGTGTGTGTGTGTGTGTGTGTGTGTGTCTGTGTAAAGAGGCCTGCGCTTGCCTAATCAGGTTTCAGAGCCTCAACAGTCCTTACACTGCACTTTTCTGTGGGGCTTTTCCACTGTGCCACACAGGCTAAGGTAACTAAAGCAATAAAGGAGGCAAACAGCGATCCTAACAAACGTCCATAAATGACACCGCCTGAGCCAAACAGCCGTGCCGTCTCCCCGGCCCCCGGTACCTGGAAAAGTCATGCGAGAAGTTGAGCAAATAGCGCTCGGGACTCCAGGACAGTGGCCCCAGTCTGAGCGTGTCAAGTGTCTGCTCTGGCTCAAAAAAGTTTTTACAAAAAAAAGCAGGAGACACAGGCGTGGTGAAAAATTGGTTCATTAGGGGCCGAACGGGGGGGAGAGAGGACGATCATTATCGAAGACGACAGAGCCAATTACGGGGAACAGAAAAGACGGCGCTGCCTGGAAACTTCAAATTGAGTTAAAGTGAAAAGCCCGCGTCGGGCCATTAAAGGCCGGCCTCATGAGCGCGCACAAAGGGAGCCTTTGAAACCCGCTTTGGTTCCACCAGAACTCCTGGCTTCTCAAAAGGGCCCATTGGAACCCTAGGGGCACAACAGCGGAGGAGGGGGGGTGGGGAAGGGGGAGGGTGAAGGAGAGGAGGGGCAGGGGGGGGGGTTGTTGGCATCGTTGTGAGAGGAGGTGAAGCTATGATGTGCTCAGGGGGGTGCTTAGAGGCTCTTAATCCGGCTACGGTGTGCGAGGGTGACCACCAGGAGGCATGTCGGCCGCGGACCCCTGCGGCGGGGGGGCCATTGTGAGGGGTGGGGAGTGAGTGTGCGGCGGGGGGGTTTAGAGGATGAGCTGACCCTAAGGGGGGACCCACCCCCCTCAGCCCCTCCACACACCCGCACCCCTAGTGAGAGACTCCCGCTGGTCTGCCTGTGGGTCTCACAGTGGGAAGCCCAGCAGGGACGGCACCGCAAGCAACACAGGCGCTCAGTTTCATCACCGCTCTCGCTCCCTCTTCACAACGCTCTCGAGCTCTCTTTCTTTCTCTTTCTCTCTCTCTTTCATCGCTGCTTTCTTTCTCTACAACTCTGACTCTCTTTCTCTACAACTCTATCTCATTCTTTCTTCATCACTGCTCTTTCTGTGCAACTCTTCTTTCTTTTGGTTTTATGTCTGCTCTCTCTCTCTCTTTCTTTCTCTCTCTGACTACTCTCAGTCTTTCTCTCTGTCTCTGTTTCATGCATTCTGCATCTCTTCACTCGCTCTTTCTCAGTTCATTCGGTTTCTCTGTCTTTCTCCTTCCTTCCTTCATGTCTCTCTCTCTCACACACACACACACACACACACACACACACATCTAATGACTAAGAGCAGCATAGAACTGAAGTCTACTCAGGGCCAAACAGAGACAAGTAGGTACTGTGCCCTTCACATTTATTGGCACTCCTGGCAAGGGTATAAAAAAGTTATATTTTGGTGATTCAACTTAATCTCACGATGATCACAATGAGGGAATTGCATCCTTGCAAATTTATTTCAAAGACCAAAAAGAAATTGACAAAATGCTGTATGTTTTTTTTTTTACACACATTTTTCTTTACTTACCAGAGGTGCCAATAAATGTGAAGGGCATGTCTGTTGTGAGAGGTGTCTGAGAACAACACGAGAGGGAGGGAGAAACACCAGGGACGTGAAAGAGAGTATTGACTGTTGAAATCACAGGAATCCCAGAGAGAGAAAGCGAGTGAGAAAGAAACAGAGAGAGCAAAAATACGAAGAGGGAAAAAAAAAAGAGCGAAACCTTTTCCCCTCCCTCTCTGTGGACAGCGGGAGAGAGTGCGGAGAGAGGGCCAGGGAGCCGACTCCGGAGCCTTTCTCTGGGCACGGGCGGAACAGGGCGGAACAGTGCAGAACAGTGCGGAACAGAGCAGAACAGAGCAGAACAGAGCAGAACAGAGCGGTGATTGCAGCGGCTCAGCCTCTGCGCTGTGTCTGGAGAGGGCAACATCTTATCTGCTCTTTCCCAGAAACACTCGCGGCTTCTCTCCAGAGACAGGCAATTCCGAGGCCACTGCTGGCTTCTCTTGTTTTCAGAGTTTTTTTTTTTTTTTTTCTGTCAGAGTACTCATCTTCTGGCCAGATGGGGAGAGTTTAAACCTGCCCTGCTGCAGCTATGAGTGTGTGCGTGTGTGTGTGTGTGTGTGTGTGTGCGCTCGCACGCGTTTCCACACCTATATGGCTATAGTGTGCAAGGGTAGCTTCTATAATGTGCATGAGTACTCACGTGTGTGTGTGTGTGTGTGTGTGTGTGTGTGTGTGTGTGTGAGTATGCATGTGTGTGTGTGTCTGTGTGTGTGTCTGTGTGTCAGTATGCATGTGCATATGCGTGTGTGTGTGTGTGTGTGTGTGTGTGTGTACAATACAGTGTGTGTGTGTGTGTGTGTGTGTGTGCGTGTGTGTGTACAATATGTGTGTGTGTGTGTGTGTGTGTATCTATGAGGGGCAGTTGGCCCCTCTCCTCTCAGTCCCCTGAGCCCCAGCTGTGGGCCATGTGTCCTGCTGGCGTGTGCAGGGAGAGCGGGACGGAGACAGACATCCAGTCTCCTCATGGCCTCCGCTCCGCTCCGCCAGCTAGCCAGTCACCACATCAGCCCACATCAGCACATCTGAACACGTCACCTCGGAGCCCTGATAACCAGCTCTCACATTCCTAAGACGCTGACGCCTGACCATAACCAACCTCTCTCTCAGAACCTCAGTACACCAATCGTCTCAGCTCACCTGCCGTGTGTCTAACCAATCATGCAAGCCAACTATCAACTGGCCACAACCCACTCTTAACCTCTTAGCTAACAGGTATCCATCCAGCCAGTTCTTCGCTCTAAGTCAGCCAAGCTCAATCGCTGTCCCAAGACCAGCTATACTCAACCAAACCCAACCAGAGCAACCTCCTCATGCCTCCATCTTCACCTCTGCTTATCACTCACTCCTCATTCTTCTTAAAGGTTCTATGTGGATTTGTTTATGCTGTTTGCTTGTTTTAGTTGAAAACATCCAAAAGTCAAGATTGTGAAAGATTTTCACATAATGTGACAAACATGGCTATGCTCTGTGCTGGCCAGACATCATCTGATTAATGTGCAAACCAGCAAGAGCTGGGTGGGGGGCTTGCACTACAGAGCTCTTTTGAACCCATAATCTCACCAGACATCTACAAGGCATTCTGGCTTCCACCAGGCTTCTTACTCCCTCCACACTAACCAACGCATTTGGCACCAAACCCCCACCCCAAACTCAGATCCACTACTGCACCAAACCCCCACCCCAAACTCAGATCCACTAATGCACCAAACCCCCAAACTCAGATCCACTACGGCACCAAACCCCCACCCCAAACTCAGATCAACTAAGGCACCAAACCCCCAAACTCAGATCCACTAATGCACCAAACCCCCACCCAAACTCAGATCAACTCAGACACCAAACCCCCACCCCAGACTCAGATCCACTACGGCACCAAACCCCGACCCCAATCTCAGATCCACTAAGATCCGCTCCTCTCACACCACCTGGGCCTCACCTCTGCCGACTGCATGCACCACAGACGGGCCGAAGCCGCGGATCTGGAAGCCCAGACCATCTGCTGAGTCAGGGATCTTCACCGTCCTGCACAAGAGAGGAGAGGAGAGAATAAGGAGATAATGTACATGAACAGAGAGATAAACACATGGATCACACACACACACACACACACACACACACACACACACACACACACACACACACACACACGCACACGCACACGCACAAATCAACAAAGCGCATAATGTGTCTTACTCTCTGGGTTTGGTGCTGACCAGCACCCTGATGGGGCCCTTGCTGTTGAAGCACTGCTTCAGTAGGCTGTCCACCTCCTGGAAGGGCCTCAGGAACACCAGGTCCCCATTGATGGCAAAGATCTTCTTCCCCACCTCAAGACCTGCCATCTGCAGAACAACAACAACAACAACAACAACAAAGAGGACTGATTTACTCAGTTTCACTCAAACTACATCGAAATATAGACCAGCCTTCTAGTCAGAAACACAAAACACCAAGCAAGAAGCATGCAAGTTGGCAAACAAAATAAAATGTTTGGCGTGTGTGTGGGTAGAGGCACAATAAAAGAAGTTTAATTTGGATACATCAGAAATTGTAAATTGCCTGTACTAACATTGTCTCATCAATGGCATTCATCTGTCAATGGCACAAAAATGTTACTACTACTACTATTGCTGTGGGCTAATAAACTCTCACTTGGTGTACGAATGATGTCTACAAGACAACTGTTCAGCAGTAGTGTAGACTCCTTTGAGGTTCAAAGTGTTCTTCTGTGGTACTTCTGGTTCTAAGTGGAGTTCTAGCACTACTTCTGGTTCTAAGTGGAGTTCTAGCACTGGTTCTGAGTCTGTGTGTTCTGGGGGAGAGCTGTGTGAAAGTATGTGAACGGCCCTAATGAAAGTCAGACTGTCTGCAGTTCCTCTGTTCTCTCACAGCCACAGGAGGATTCTCTCCTCCGAGCGCCGACTCAGCATGTTACAAAGGAGAGTGGGCGATCTCACACACTCGCTCCCTCTCTCTTCTTCTCACTCCCCTTTCCTCTACTCTCCCTCTATCTCTCCCACCCCCTCAATCTTTCCCTCTACCCCTCTCTCCCTCGCTCTCTGGCCCTCTCTCTCAATATCATCCTCCCTTTCCATTGTCTCTCTCTGGCCCACCACCTCTCCATCACATTCTTTACACATCTCTCTCGCTTCCCCCCTCTTCGCCCCCTCTCACCATCCCCTTTCCTTCTCTCTCTCTCTCTCTCTCTCTCTGATAGGCCTAAGGGGATAGTGAGAAGGCAGCTCTTTATCTGTGGGAGTGCACAGCTGGATCTCATTGTTGTGTTCTGCAGCAGGGCCTCATCAGCGGACCGTTGGACGGTTCTCCCCACAAGAGCGCCTGATCCATAAGCCTGCTAACACTCACTAATAATCTCACAGTAAAGTAGAGCTCGTCCTGGGTGTCCTCTCAACTAGCCTCAGATCAGAACGAGCCTTCTTTTTATTTCCACTTATTTCATACTGTACTTTTGACTCGTAGTCTGACTGGGTAGAGACTGTAAATAACATTTTCCAAGGCTGTTGCTAAGTACGTACTGTGAAGGCTCTTCTGTGCAGATAACGATGCGAGGAGAATTTTAAGAAAGCTTAAAGGCTCTAAACTGCACCCCTCATCTTATTCTATGAGAGTCCATCTGAAGACTTGAGTGAATTAGACTTCCTGTGCCTCTCCATTGATCCAGATCCCATCCTCCACCCGAGGGATAAACCACACCACCCCCCTCCTCTACATTATGATCTGGGCCGGATCAAAGATGGCAAACATCAAAAAGACAACCTCAAGAATGCAACGGGCTTTTTACCCCCCCTTTCCCGTGTGCTCTATTTCGGCTCTGGAACAAAAACCCACAACAGTTGATTTCAATGTCCGTCGGTTACCACAGCGAAAAGTTCAAGCGCGGAGCGAGAGGCTGCCGGCGGAGGCTTCTGTCTATAGAGTTAGCGATAAATCAACCCCTAATTGGGTTCGCCGGCCCCCAAAACCTCAGGAAGAAAAAAACGCCGTCCCTGCCATCTTGTCGGAGCCCGACCATAAAAGATTCCCAAGCCTTCTGCGGAGCCCGT
Organism: Sardina pilchardus; assembly: GCF_963854185.1. Lineage (NCBI taxonomy): Eukaryota > Metazoa > Chordata > Actinopteri > Clupeiformes > Clupeidae > Sardina > Sardina pilchardus. The sequence goes on from NC_085012.1 coordinate 23,982,625, forward strand.
TCCGTGCCAATGTTTACCCTTGATGTTTTCCTCGCCCCCCCTTATTTGGCGAGCAAATATTCAAAACAAGCCTTTACATTCACAGACTCCCCGGAGGATTCTAGAAGGAGGAGAAATGCTGTCGGAGAGGTCAGCAGGGGATCCGGAATCTCTGCTTTGTTTACAGAGAGTGACCTGAGGTAGTGACCTAACAAACGTCACTGGGTCAGTGTGAGGGTAGAGATGGCTGGAGTGTGTGTGTGTGTGTGTGTGTGTGTGTGTACTGTATGTGTGTGTGTGTGTGTCTGTGTGTGTCTGTGTGTAGGGGTGTGTTTAGGGTTTAGTTACAGTGTGAAGTGAAAGTTATTGCATGTGGGTAGGTGTAGTGTGTGTGTGTGAGTGTGTACACGCATGTGTGCGTGTGTGCTTAGGGTATGTGTTACTGAGTGAAGTGAAAGTGTGCCTTCCCACTTCTTGATCACATATCTAAGCACACTCAGGTGAAGACATATGAAGTATACTTAAAATGAGCACTGAAAGAAGCAGGTGATTACTTAAGCAGCTTAATGAGAGACATGAATACCAAGATACTGTGCACTCAACAGAGCCATTAACTCCATCTCACTCCACACTCTCCCATTCGGTTTGCAGTTCTCCATTTCAGCTGCAACCAGAATCCATCTCCTTGTTTTGACGCAATAAGTCGCTGAGGTCAAGAAGAAGTAACAACAATCCTGTTTACATGGAGTGAGTCAATTTAAGCAAACATCCATCAACAGTGTCCGTGCTGGTGCCAGACAGCTGCAGTTAGTTGTTAGTTAGTGTGTGTGTGTGTGTGTGTGTGTGTGTGTGTGTGTGTGTGGTGTTGAGGCTCACCTCTGCATGTGAGCCCTTCTCCACAGACTTGATGATGGGCACTCGGTTGCGGTCCTCCAGAGTGAAGCCGTAACCTCCAGCACTGGGCCTGATCTGAAGATTAAACACACACACACACACAGTTCACCACACTCATAAAGCAGAAATACTGTACGCACGCTCGCACGCATGCACAAGCACAAACACACATACACACACACACACACACACACACAAACACACTTAAACCACTGAATCTTCAGCTGCCAGATGGGATTTGCTTATTCTTCAGAATTAAAGCTGCAATGATAAACCATCTTTCAAATAGGAATGTTCACATTCATCTTTCTCTCTCTATTTCCTTCCTCCTCTCTCTCTCTCTCTCTCTCTCTCTCTCTCTCTCTCTCTCTCTCTCTACTGCTGTTGTGAATAACAGTAAGTGCGTGCTCCAGATTTGTGCTCCGTCATGACTGATCTGTGCCAAGCGGCTGCACTCATCCCCCTCCTCAGGGC
>NC_085012.1:23991471-24033971 GCF_963854185.1 Sardina pilchardus
TGCTGCCATACCAACGTGAGCTAATGTTAGCTAACAAGCTAGACTTTATAGTGACACAACACGCTGACCAAAAAAACCATCAGGGACCAGTTGTACTCCACAAATGACAGCACGGATATAGTTCAACTGTCATATTGCTCACTGTGCTCTCTAAATTGATAATAATACGTTTCTCCACTGCTATCAACTCAATGTTTTTTTGCTGGCTGTTATAGGATATGAATGTCTCAGTCCACAGCTTGTAATTGCAGTTTTCATTTTAAAAAGACACCCTGAGCAGCGTTTAAAATGACTTTTTATGAAAACACAGTCGACTCCGTAGAGTTGAAATGTAAAACAGACGCTGGCAGCTTCAAAGCAGAAGCTGTGTGAATTCATTCTGAAAGCTTACACACACACACACACACACACACACACACACACAAATCACACTGACATCAATACCACCACACAGACACACAAATGACCCCCACAAGACAGGAAGTGCTCCTTTGTCACCCTGATGAATGGAGACTTCACTCTGACCCTCGGTGAGTAAACATCATATGGCTCGGACCACAGGAAACACCCTCCGTGGGGGTCTGTAAAATGGCCTCCATTTCTCCACAGCTAGTGGGCTCAGGATGCCCTCCCCACGCCCTGCACACCATGGGTGTTAAACCTCTCTACCTCTCTTTCTCTCTATCATTGCTATACATTCATCGATCTACTGCATCTGCTCCCTATCGGGTCAGTAAAGAGGCACTTGTGCAAGTTTCCAGCACCTCATCTGACTGAGAGAGGACTGAGGAGCGGAAAATGTTGTGGGCTATGGGTTTTGGGGCTGCAATGATTCGGCACTTTTTTTTTGGAAATCAGCTTGTCCTCTGATGTCACTCTTTTTGGGCAGGGGCGCTATATATAGCTCAACAGAGAGAGAGGGAGGGAGAGAGAGAGAGAGAGAGAGAGATGTAGAGGAACTGAGAATGAGAGGAAGAGAGAGAGAAACTGGAGCCACGGGAGTCTAGTCACACCTGGCAACACCAGAGTGTGTGCGCATTTGTGTGCGTCATGTGTGTGTGTGTGTGCGTGTGTGTGTGTGTGTGTGTAAACGTCTGGAGAGAGAGAGAGACATGTTTAATGAGGCAAGGCTGTGCACTGGAGCCATTACCTGATCACTGGAGTGAATAAACTATGGAGCCTGCAGAACAGCCGGACACCCTGTAGAGATGGAGAGAGAGAGAGAGGAAGAGAGAGAGAGAGAGAGAGAGCAAGAGCAAGGTGAGAAAGGAAGAGATGGAGAGATAGAGGGAGAATAAGTGGAGAAAGAGAAGAGGCAAAGAGATAAGGAGAGAGGGATCGAGAGAAAGAATGAGAAAAAGACAAAGTAAAAAGAGTGAGTGAAATAGAGGGAGAGAGCGGAGAGGAGACAGAGACATGGGGAGGCAGAGAGACAGGAAGTGACAGATGTGCGGGGAGCGAAACACAAACACGTGGGGGTGGGGGTGGGGGGAGGGAGGTGAAATGGACACAGACAAAGTGATGGTTAGCATATTGGGACGCCTCGTCGGCAGGTCGGGCCAAAAACAATCCATAAGCGTTAGGGGCGGCGGGCCGCACAATGGACCCACGGCCGGTTACCTTGGAGATGACATCCTGCATGTCGCTCCGGGGATGGTACGTGCCGTCGTCATAGCGGAACCTGTAGAGCACTGGCTCGGGCTTGAACTGGTGTTTGTCCGTCACTGCGGCGAGAGCAAGAACAAGAACGTTCCCCGTAAGAACATTTCTGACAACCGAGCAACCGCCAGGACGAACAGAGAGAGGTCAATGCGGGGAGACAGAAACGACCACAAGGCAAAATAGCTTTGTTTTAGCCCGCATGACTGGCAACACTGGGGATACGACACAAAGCGGCACTAAAACGCATCCAAATCAAACAGCGCTTGCCTCCGTGTCTGCCTCCAGGGAAGCACCTACTGTTTCTAATCCAAGCCCTGAATTTAAGAGATAGCTTTGGAAGTAGAGTACAGCGACTTCCAAAACTTCAGCTGAAAGAGCTTTGAAGAACCTTTTACAATAATGGAAAACATTCGGTTCAAACAATATTTCCTCAAGAAAGTGAGCATTAAGGCTTTTTCGCTTCCAGAAAAAGTCATGCGGGGGGGTGGGGTTCCACTCTATGCAGCCTCCCGACTCCCCTGAGAGTCTGGTTGAGTCTCTATGGGGGTCCCTCTAGACAGTTTTCTCTCTGAGCTTAAGTTGGCCTCCGGAGGCCCAAACTCATTTCTGTGCTGCCGTCAGACAGGAGAAACAGGCAGCAGAGGGATTCAGTGTCCCACTTGGACCAGGCCCAGTCGCTTTTCAGGAAATAGAACTTACACCTATATGTATACAAACACAGAGATATACAGTACAGTATATATACACACACACACAAATGCAAGCACACATACATACACACACACACGCATGCATGGAATTCAAATACACATGTACACACATGTACCTATACACCCCACACAACACACACAAGCACACACACACACACACACACACACACACACACAGAGAGAGACACTGTAAATGGTGTGAATACATTAAGCATAAGAGTTTTTCCTCGCAGGCAGGCTGCAGCGCAACAATTTGGGCAATCTAAAACAAACAGTGGGTGCGAAAGGATGAATATTTATAATCCCCTAAGTAAACGCTACACTTCCACTGCTTATAAAGAAGCCATCTGCTCCACATGCCTCTCAACACCCCCACGTCCAACGTCCCGGGATGATATCATTGTTATGGTGTCCTGCGAGGGTCATTTTGTAGTTGCCGTTAATAATAACAAACCGTGACAGCTACGAGCGTGTCCATGAGGAAGAAGGTGCAGCGAGAATATGGTCCGCGTCAGCGTGGACGGTGCTGGACCGTGACATGTTGGACGTGCTGTTTAAATAAAATAAAAAAAAGACCCTCCTCGAGGCTCCGTCGACCCTTTAAGGGACCCTGGTTCTGTCTGCTGCTCTCACAGACAAGCCAACGACGCTCAACTGTCAACTGTCAGAAGAGCTTTCGTTTCCAGTGTACACATCTTCTGAATCATTTAACAAAAGCAAAAGACAGGCCCGGTGGGGGTTAACAGGCTCAGGTCTGTGTAGGCCTGATGGACGCCCTGGTTGTCAGGCAGTGATAGGAATAACAGGGATGAATGAATGGAGGTCTTCGGAGAGGAGAGGAAAAGGGAACTGACCGTGGTGGATGATGCCGTTCTCCAGCAAGGCCTGGCCCAGGTGCACCCCCTCCTCCGGGTTGTCCGTCTCCCCGATCTCCATCAGCCAGGACACAAACTCACTGCAAGGGGACGCACAAGCAAAACAGCTGCACTCAGTCCATACCCCTGAACGGATCGTATAAAACCCCCACAGCAGCCCGGACACAAGCCCCCTTTGGAGGAGGAACAGTTGCAATCAGCTCAAATACATTATATGTCAAACATATGATAACATTGGCTAAGGGGCAAGGAAAACTCACAATGGGAACTAAACAGCTGTAGTGAAGTCATACACAGTATATCTCATACATTACTCAGCCGGTGACACAAAACCTCTGTAGGGGGTAAAGCAGCAGTAACAACTTACTGTATGCCAGAGCACGAGTACAAGCACAAGATAAAAACAGAAAACAAGGAGAGATGTTTCTGCTATAATGTCTTTAACAGCTGTTGAAATATAGGCCTACTTTTCTGCTAAGCTTCTTTCACACGCTATTTCGACATTTATTTGATTTACATACATGTTACACATTACATGTTGTTTGCTTGCATGTATGTATGTATTTGGAGTTAATTAACTAGAAAGAAATAAACCAAACCAGATATACACTGACTGGATGTACTTCAGTCCCCTGATTTATCTCACAAGAGTTAGCTGGATACACAGTATCATTTCCAGACGTCTCTCAGAAGTCTTCTATTTGCCTTAAGACACAACAGACATCTCTCCGAAAGATAACATACAGACTGATTTCAGTATATTTACACAGTTTTGCCTGGGCAGTGTGTGTATGATATGTAGAATAAATGTAAACATTGAGCTCATTGTGACATCCAAACCCAGTTCAGGTCTTTATTGGTTTTTCAGAAACGCGATACCCAAGTCCACAAACTCCTGTCCACAAGCCTCCGACTATTTCTGAGTGGCCCAAGCAAAGAGCACCCGCTGAGCTCTGATGTTGATCACTCACAGCATGATGGGAGAGAAACACACACACACACACACACACGCACACACACACACACACACACACACACACACACACACACACACACACACACACGAACACACACACACACACACACGAACACACACACACACACACACACACACACACACACACACACACACACACACGAGAAACAACAAGCCAAGACACTCACAAGCCCTCTCCAAGCCCAAATTGACTAAATTGCATAATTGGGTTGCCAAGGAAGGAGGGGAACTCCAGAGAGTTAGAGGGGGAAGTGATATCTCACTCTGCACCCCTGCGCACACACACACACACACACACGTCCCTCGTCGGCCGTCTGTCCCTCTCCACAAAACCAAAACAAACATGGCCAGCTCCACCAGAGCAATGCTGCGGTCTTCCCAGAGTTCCAGAGTTTGTGGAACCCAGTGGTGAAATCCGAAAGAAACACAGATAGAGAGACATGAAGAGGGAGAGAGAGAAATTAGAGTGAAGAGAGAGAGGAAGAGAGAGAGAGGGAGAGAAAGAGGGAGGGAGAGAAAGAAAAAGAGCAAAGCAGAAACAAGGAGAGAATGGCTACTTGCACTGAGCCTACCAAGTCATAGCTCTAACATCCTATTCTCTGAAAGGAAACAAAAGTCTATCAATTTATCTTTCACTCAAACACACACACACACACACACACACACACACACACACACACACACACACACTTTGAATGAAAATGATTTCTCATTGCATGAGACAGATGAGAGGATGGTAAGGATTACCCTGTATGTGCTCCTTCATGTCTAACATTTGAGTTGAATGACTCAAATTTCTTATTACAAGAGAGAGGGCTGAGGAAAAGAGCAGAGAGAGAGAGGACAGAGAGAGTGAGAGAGAGAGAGAGGGAGAGAGAGAGTGACCGGAGGCGGGAAAGAAGGAGAGAGGCTCCCACAGGCCGGCGAGGGAGCGAGGGAGCAGAGAGCCCCGGGAGCGAAAGAGACACTGGGGGGAGAATGATGGAGGATTTAGTCAACCTCTCTCACCCAGCCCTGCGTAGGAAAACACTTCGTCTGTTTGGAATACATCGCTCCCATGGCCCCTTATGACAAATAGCAGTCACTTATGCCATGAATTGCGGGCGTCTAACCGCTTCAAGCTGTTCGCCCTGCCACAGACACGAAGGCTCTCTCCTGGTGAGTGTGATTAGGTTCCTGACAGCTGAGGTGGTGTGGTGGCAGTGTGTATATATACCTTGTGTCAGGACTAACTAGGATATTTATTCTGTTAGTTTAATTCCCAAAAAGTGTCCAGATTCTCAAAGCACACACCGCCCGGGGGGTCAAGTCGAGCTGAGACGGAGTGTGTATACGTGGAAAAAACTGAACTGCCTTCTCCGTGAAGGATAACACAGCCTGCACGAGCTTAATGTATAGCCCATGCTCCAGTCAGATGCTCAGTGCAAGACGGAATTAGGAGTTCTGAGCGAGATACAAATAACTGATGATCCAAAAGGCTGACTTTTATCAGGGGGTGTTTACAATGTTTATTTCCGTGTGGTTTAACCCAGTGAGTGTTTAAATAAAAACAAGAACTATTGTTTTGCAAACATTGGATAACACCATATTACTTGTCTTGAAGAGATCCAACTTCAAAGCAGTGGTCCACTTCAAAGGCTCAAAGTGAGAGGACCCTGCCATTGCAATCGGAGCAGCGAGGACCACGGCCAAAACTCCTCCGTATCGAATCAGCAAGATATCGCGGTGGACTCCTCTCCAACAAATACTCAGGCAAACGCTGAATGCCAAAAGTAATTAAAATCTGGGGAACAGACGCGTAAGTGAGAGTTTGGTCGCATATGTGTACCGGACTGTACAGCCAAAAGAGAATCCCTCACGCATGCACTTTCACTAGTCGCAAGTCGCAAGACTATACGTCTCTCTACACCATATGGGATTTTCACAGCCCTGACTGTGTGTGTGTGTGTGTGTGTGTGTGTGTGTGTGTGTGTGTGTGTGTGTGTGTGTGTGTGTGTGTGTGTGTTGCCTTTAATCTCCTCGGCTGACAGAGCCATTCCTTCTCCAGACCAGACCGTTCCATGCAACTCTCTTGTATAACACTTGCCCTGTGCTGTGAGGAGTGCAAAGACACTGAGGGAGAAAACAGCCCACTAAACAATCCCCTGTAAACACACACACACACACACACACACACACACACACACACACACACACACACACACACACACACACACACAAAGATACTTACATTCACGCACAGACAGAGTTGCAACAAACACACACACACACACACACACACACACACACAGTTGCAACAAACACACTCCCAAACATACACACTCAGTGTATACAAGCCACAAGTATGCACAAGTTTCGCTATGTCTTCTCTGTCTAAATGAATACAGTGCACACTTTTGAACTGACAGTGCAAAAGAAACAACAGCAGGCCAACACAGTCCTTCAAACCATTAGTCTAAAAACAGTTTCAGTTGTCTGTTGAGTTTGTTTCCTGTGCCGTATAACATAAGACCCACTTAAGTCTCCCTCCCCGCCACCCTATTACTGCGGACACAATGCTTTTGAAGAACCAGGCGCCTGGAGGCAAACCCCTTGAGCACATGTCCAGAGGAAGCCAAGCCCTTGAAGCTGGGTTTCCCTCTCCCCCTCCTCACTCACTCACTCACTCACAGGGATCTGGACGCCAGGGCCATGATGCCAAGACCAGATGGCAACATGTGGGTCTGTATGAATGAAGTTAACACACACACACACACACTATCACACTGGACTCTCTCTCTCTCTCTCTCTTGGTCTCTCTCTCTCGGTCTCTCTCTCTCTCTCAAAAAAAGACAAGCCACAGAAAGAAGTCACACCTCCTTATCTCTTCCACAGTACAGGTTTTGTACCGTACATTATGTTCACATACAGCTATGGTAGAACACGAGAGGCTACAAGCACAACCAGAAAGTCATCATCTCCGGTGACACACTATGCTTTCTGCGCTGTGTGCATTCAACTCAGCTCTACCAGTGTAGGTTACCACCAGAAACAAGAATGTGCTTTTATCGTTGGGGACATCATGGTTGGAGAGCCCTCAGACCACTCTTCTCTTGCCAAAGAAGAAAAAGTCAGACCAATATCTCTGCACTCCCTGCTCCTCAACTGAAGAAAGGAGAAAATCCTTGAGGTCAGGCAGATGCCTCATTTTCTCTGAGCTCACTCCAGGCAAGAGCATCCATGTTTTATATCATTCAGTTCCAGCTCTCAAACACAACGTCCAAAATATAAAGATTTCTGTGTGTAAGACAACTCATATAATTCAATCGGACTAAAAGGGACGATTGCATGGCTGAAACCACCTTTTAAAAGCTATTTTAAAATCTCTGTAAAAGTGGAACACCATAGTATTCTACAGTAGAACAGCTGGTGTGTTGGCAACGTAAATGTATCAACCCTTAATGGATTCAACAACGTCCAGCAACCTGCTTTCAGTAGAACAATATGATGCTATTGCTAGACACAAACACACGCATACATACACACAAGCGCAGATAAAAAAAAAAAAGGCAGGCAGGCACACCAAGAGACACACTCACCACATCCAAGGACTGATAGAGTAAAGGACACCACACACACACACACACACACACAGAGTACATGAGCGTTTTGCACAACCACTGAAGGATATTCTTTCTCCATTCAAACACACACAGTGCTGGGAGAAAATAATGACCTTGCTACGGTAGTTACCTCGAGGATGTCTCGACGGAGGGCTTAAAATAATCCTCTGCTCTGTCAGAGGCTGGACACTGAACCCTGTCCCAGTCTCAGAGGTGGTGTGTGTGCGTGTGTCTGTGCGTGTGTCTGTGTGTGTGTGTGTGTGTGTGTGTGTGTGTGTGTGTGTGTGCGTCTGTGCGTGTGTGTGTGTGTGTGTGTGTGTGTGTGTGTGTGTGTGTGTGTGTGTGTGTGTGTGTGTAAAGTGAGGGGTGAGCAGGGACATAACCACATATCCCCCTGATTTATGGGCACGTTCAATGAGACCCGCACTCCCAGATATTCAACAAATAATCTTTAAACAAGATTCATTGGGGGAGACTGGCTTGCCTCTGGGTCCGATTTCACTGTGACTAAATGGCACAGATACATTATCCAGATTCTTCTCTTCTTCTCCCGGATGGTTCAAATCCAGATGGGCTCCTACCTCCCTCCCTCCCTCCCTCCCTCTCTCCCTCCCTCCCCACAGGCCATGCCGCCGCTTTCCTTCACATCTCCTGACAAATTTAGACTCAAAAGGAAGGATGAGGGGACCCGTTTTTGACTTTAATAGGATTGCTATTAATAGTGTCCCACACAAAGATGGTCGCATTCAGAGTGCTTTTCACACGCTAGTCGCGGAAACAGACACCAACCACCAACATCAGCAAGGTCCTCCTCAACGGAGTGATATACCGTCTACTGCTTGTAACGTTATAATAGTACAGGATTTATCACATTCTTAGAGTCCATTTATTGGACTGCTTTTGAGTTTTAAAGGCACATTTGAGACTCTGCTAGGGCCCTTTCAGGGGTATAGCGCTAAATGCTGTGTCATATCGACAGCACTGTCAATGGGCCCCATGACTCACAGGGACTCATTAGCTTTCTATTCACTCACTAAGGCGTCCATTTATTCAACAGCTCTCCCTCATGCAACCCTTAACACACTAAAAGCCCAACCAAAGTGGACCCTGGTGGAAGAAGAGAGGTCCAAATGTCCATGTTAAATGGCCATAGCACATGTGTGCTACTGTCATGCCCGTGACTATCGGATATGTCCACTATTGGTGGGTATGAAACAAATGATCAGAAATCATATGAGTTTGTGCAAAACAGGAATATTGAATTATTCATCTTTTTAAAATATCCTGCAAAATATAGAATAACATATTTATAAAAAAAAACATCACTCAACATCACACTTGGACTTGGACTTGGGTAAATGCTTGGTTGACGTGGTGCTGCTCACACCTCTCTCTACCAGGTGGGCCACAGGAACACAGCCGGCAGTTTCTTTTCCCAAGATGCAACATTCCATGAGACAGAGCCGAGAGCGCAGGAAGTGGAGCCAACCTACCTGCCCAGGAAGCACTTGGGGAAGGTGGTGAGCTTGCGCTTGCGGTCTTTGATGAGGTGGCCCTGCTTGCACATGAGCTGGTAGAGCTTCTCCCCCTTCTCCGACACCATCACCCAGGTGTCCTGCTCCATCCCCAACCTATGGGCTGCGAGAGGAGGAGAGGAGGCAGAGAGACAGTCAGACACACATACTGTACACACACACACACACACACACATAAACAAGTCATGAATCCACTCCCACATAAACAAGTCATGAATCCCCCCCACCTCCCACACACACACACACACACTAGTACACAAATGCACCAAGATACACATGCTTTCCCACACACACACACACAAGCCCATGAATTCACACACACACATGCACACACACACACACACACACACACACACACACACACACACACACACACACAAACACATGCAGTGCCATTGGACTATCTCCTTCGTAGGCACTGACAGAACAGATGTGGGCCAGCTGTGAGCCGAGCGTGAGACGGTCCAACACAGAGCTCTCAGAAATGTGCACAACGTGCATGAGGCATGCATGAAGAATACAAAGCACTCGTGGCCTCGACTCATTCACATCGTAAAAGTTAAAAGTTCTCCAGCAGAAGGCTTTGGTATGCATCGGCAGCGTGCAGTATTTCATGTATTCTAAACAGAATGTTTTTTAAACAAATGTGCTTGCTTTGTGGGCTTTTTTTTGTTGCTTCAGGGAATGCTACTCTGATGTTGGTGCAGGCTCCTTCTCACCACCAGAACGTGAGACACATGCGAAACATCACCAACCGAGAATAAACATGCAAACGCTAAACAATAAACATCATATCATATTTAAGATAATACCATTTTGTGCAGAATGATCATAATGTTTTATTATGTATACAATGAAATAAGTCCAATCTAATAACAAAGAGATGTCCTAGAGATAATTGCAAGGTTGGGCTCAAGCATGTCAGCATATTAGGGAAGCATTAACACGACACACAACATGCCTCTGGCCTTGTGTTGTTGTGGCATGAATGAGTGCATTTGATATGCAGATATCAGGACAACCAAACGTTGTGCGCTCCTAATGTCGTCACGCCTAACAGCTTAATTGCCTATTACACCTTGCTGCTGGATTAACGGCCTGTGCCATGGTTAATTAGACTGGCGGCCATGACGCCTCTCTCTCGTCCTGGGTGAGATGGATACCCGGGTGGGAATCTCTCGCCCCATTTATACTTGGCATGAGCTTCACTTGCCCACAGTCATCCACAGTTGAGAGATCAGCATGCGTACAGAATGTGTGCAGAACTGGGGGCTATTTGCCCTGATGCTAATGTGGAATGGCACACATGTGGCAGATACAGTATCTATAAAAATCTGATTGTAGTGGGAATCACTCAACCAAACATGGCAATTAAATATCGCAATAAAAGACACATACCTGTTTGGATGTAGCAACTGATCATACAGAGATCATGCAGCCTAATGATCAGATCATTGAAACAATGTTTATGCCAAATGTAAACAGACCATCTTGGCAGAGGTGTATCTGTTTAAGTCCCTCCCACACATGTGTGAGCACAAACCAGCTCTACCGTCTCATTAGCTCATCTTTAAAATCAAGAGGTGAACGGAGCGTCATGGCCTTGAGAACATTTTAATTATATCGGAACACTTCAAAGTTGTTTTTTGTCATCACTTTGTAAACACATTTCGTACTATTCACTTTCCCTCCTTTCAACCTGAAATGAAAAGAAATAGAACAACCTCTCCTGTAGGAACTTGAACTTTTACACCCGGTGAACCCATGCACTGTTGGTTCATTAGTCTCCACATAACGTACAAACAGGTGTGTACTCACTCTTCCTCCTCTCACGCTCCTTCAAGATGGCCTCCAGCCATTCCTGCTTCTCCTCGGGCGTCTTGGCCATGCACACGAACCACTTGTTCTTCGCCGTGTTGTGTATCTTCCAGCCGTTGTTGACGATGTTACCGCTGCTGTGGTAGTCCGCTATAGTCACAGTGGCCGGGGCAGAGGCAGAGGGATGGAATAAACAGGGCAGAGAAAGAGGAAGGATCAAGTTTTTCTGTTGCACTCTGGTTCTTTTATTTATGTATGAATAAATACCGAGGAAGCGTCCACACTTGTGAAACACATTTCTCGTCGGGCTTGGTTTGCGTCTCCCTGGCACTCCTTTTTGAACTGTTCTGAGGCCTGTTTGATTTCATGTGGCTGCCCCTCGTTGCATGACTGCTCTTGGCATTCCGCAAGCCTCCGCACGAGTCGCAGGCCATCTATCAAAGCGGCAAGGATGACAAACTGGATGTACTCAAACTGCGCACGACAACAGCGCGAAATCCCGTGGAGGGTGCTAAAAAGTTTCAAACAAATGAACACCGCCACATGAAACAGCCATCGGGAAAAAAACACCCTCCGAATAAAACGGATCAAGGACAACTGGGCCTCATTGATTGCAATAATTACAGGACTTATGGCACTCTAACACGGAATGGGAACAGCCTCATGGGTAGGAAACAAAAGAACAAGAGAACAAACAAGGTCCCGAAATCTTAAATCTTTCCCCTCATCGCCCCCCCTCTCTAAAAAAAAAAGCTTCCACAATCCATGTGCTGTGCCGTTTCTTGATGTACTGTGCTAGTGTTTAATGGGCTTGGCCCCTTAAGAGGCTATCTATAAAAATTCATCCCTTTGTTAGAGCACATGTTTAATCTGGAGTCATTCATACATTTGAGAAGTCTGATACATCTGTGTACTCTCAGTCTAATGGTGTCCAACAAAGCATGTTACATCACTGTTAATCACTTTTTGAGGAAAGATGAACATCATTTACATGATGCTATCATAACTGCATGATAGAGTACTGTCAAGCTGAAGTTCCTGTTTATGATTGGGTATGTCTTGTGTCATCTGAGGCATCTTAACATTTCTGAAGTCATTGGTTTCCTATTAGATCACTGTACCTTTACAGAGCTGAAATGTCTGTTTACATATCTGAGAGCATCTGTGCACTTGGCAAACATGTCCGAGGGTTTTATCTTTACAAATCCATTTCCTCTCTGGCTGCACAACTAAATGAGCAATCTGGTGTTGAGGCAGAAGCATGATGTCGGCCACGAGAGCTCCGATGGCCAGGGCTGACAGCTGCATTGATTCACCTCTCAATTCCTGGGCACCGTGGAAACCAGACGAATTACCCGACTGATCTGAGAAGAGGCTCCAATTGATCTCGTTCGTCTCGGCGGACAAAGAGAAACGCCCTCGTGGTGGTGTTTTCATCGATTTAAGGGAAACCGAGATCTCCCTACAATGGTCCCTGTCTGAGGAAAATGTCTCAATGGACGAAAAGCAATGAAAGTCCCTTTTTCTGTGGTTTCGAATCAAGTGACCTTTTCAATATTTCCTATGTGTTATGTTTTTGGATTTGTCTATGTAAATTGGCTTATATGTGAATTGGGGTGTGCTGTTAGTTTGTTGTGATTGATAAAAGATCAATCAAAGATCACCTTGACTGAGACGTGACATCAAGACTGACATTGGCATGCTATTAGCATGTTATTACACCCACCAGGCATTAGTAATCATAGCGTTCTGTACCCAATGACAGCATCAGCTTCTGATCACCAGTCATTACAGTGCATGAAAATGCACTGTACTGTTATTCCAAAACTTCTTCTTATTATTATTACAGTGCATGAAAATGCACTGTACTGTTATTCCAAGTCTTCTTATTATTATTACAGTGCATGAAAATGCACTGTACTGTTATTCCAAGTCTTCTTATTAGAGTGCATGAAAATGCACTCTACTGTTATCCGATTTATTCTTATTATAGGTCATTATTATTCTTCTAACGCTTTTTGTGCGTGCAATTCAGCTTCAACCGTTTAACGTAGAAACTACATTCAAACTGCGCTGCGTAGGTCTTACTTAGGTGACTTCAGCTATGTATTTTTCAACTTTGTAACTTTTATACTTTTTGAACTATTAAATAAAAACTATTAAAATGTCCCCATAGACTTAACATTACATTATGACATCATAATAGGGCAATTAGAATCTTATGCCAGGTGGCCAGTCCAGGTGCAGCAGCTCGCTCTCTCTTAGGCTTTAAGCATACAATCTCATTAAGACTACAGATCCTGTTTCATACTTCCTATGTCCACAACTGTTTCAAAATAAAAGTCCTCACTGCAATAATACACTATTAAATCATTTAACCATTGAAACTACTCAACTATTTAACTGTTCAACCATTCCAACTGTCAGTTATCATCAACTATGCCTCCAGTCAACTACATGAAACCTCCATGTACCTAGCAACCAACATAGCAACCATTAAAATTAAGCGTTTATGACCGTTTCCATAGCAACCAACATGATTTTACTACAGTAACTTCTTTACTCCTGATAGTGGCCACCATAGATACCCTATCAACAAATGTTTCAAAATAAAAGTCCTCACTAGCAAGTTAGCTAGTTAGCATTGTTAGCATTTTTAGCATAACTGCTAGAAATGATTAGCTAAGTTAGCTAATCAACCTGGTTAGCATTATTAGCATAGTTAGCATTGTTAGCATTTTTAGCATAACTGTTAGAAATGATTAGCTAAGTTATCTGATCAACCTGGTTAGCATTGTTAGCATAGTTAAAATTTTTAGCATAACTGCTAGAAATCATTAGTTCAGTTAGAACTGTAATGTTTAAGCTTTAAACTGTCTACCTTCACACTATCAGCTTTCTTTAAACTATGCAACCACCATGTTTACCCTAGCTACACCTTAGTAACTACTGTATATCTACATTATCTACTGTATCTATACATTTTTGCATTTTCATGCACTCGTAATTTCCCTGGAATTACATTCTCTAGTTATTATTAAACTTCTTCTTCTAACGCAGCCAATTCAGCTTCAACCGTTTAACGTAGAAACTTCATTCAAACGTTGTTGCGTAGGTCTTGCTTATGCCATGCCTGCTTTGTATTTTTTAACTTTGTAACTTTTATACTTTTTAAACTATTATTTAAAAACTATTACCATTTCCCCCATAGACTTAACATTGCTCATTATGACATCACGGCAGCAATTAGAATCTTACGCCAGGTGGCCGGCCACCTGGGCACCAACTGTCAGTTTCTCTGGCTTTAAGCATACAGTCTCTCAGAAGACTACATATCCTGTTAACTGTTTCCTCTGTCCACAACTGTTTCAAAATAAAAGTCCTCACTGCAATAATACACTATTAAATCATTTAACCATTGAAACTACTCAACTATTGAACTGTTCAACCATTCCAACTGTCACTTATCATCCACTATGCCTCCAGTCAACTACATGAAACCTCCATGTACCTAGCAACCAACATAGCAACCATTAAAATTAAGCGTTTATGACCGTTTCCATAGCAACCAACATGATTATACTGCAGTAACTTCTTGTTTCCTGATAGTGGCCACCATGGATACCCTAGCAACAAATGTTTCAAAATAAAAGTCCTCACTAGCAAGTTAGCTAGTTAGCATGGTTAGCATAGTTAGCATTGTTAGCATAGTTAGCATAACTGCAAAAAATCATCAAATAAGTTAGCTAATCTACCTGGTTAGCATTGTTAGCAAATTTAGCATTGTTAGCATAGTTAGCATTTTTAGCATTGCTGCTAGAAATCATTGGTTAAGTTAGCTAATCAACCTGGTTAGCATTGTTAGTAAAGCTAGCATTGCTAGCATAATTAACATTTTTAGCGTAACTGCTAGAAATCATTAGCTAAGTTAGCTAATCAACATTTTAACATGAATAGAAATCATTAGTTAAGTTAGAACTGGAATGTTTCATCTTTAAACAGTCTACCTTCACACTATCAACTCTCTGTAAACTATGCAACCACCATGTTTACCCTAGCTACACCTAAGTAACCATATCTACATTATCTATCTATTTCTGCATTTTCATGCACTGGTAATTCCTTGGAATTGCAATTCTAGTTCTTCTTCTAACGCACGCAATTCAGCTTCAACCGCTTCACGTAGAAACTCCATTCAAACTATGTCGCGTAGGTCTTACTTACGCGATGTGGGCAAAGTATTTTTCAACTTTGTAACTTTTATACTTTTTAAACTATTAGTTAAAAACTATTACAATTTCCCCCATAGACTTAACATTGCTCATTATGACATCACGGCAGCAATTAGAATCTTACTCCAGCTGGTCAGCCACCTGGGCACCAACTGTCAGTTTCTCTCAGGCAATCTCTCTGAAGACTACATATTCTATTCCCCTGTATCCTCTGTGCACAACAGTATCAAAATAAGTCCTCCTAATTCCATCCAACTTTATATCCATTCATCTTCTTCAAACCATTCACTCATCCACCCATTCTAAACAGTCTGCCTATCAACATCAATTAGACGTTCTACATTCAACTTTTAAACAATCTACTCTGTCTCAGGCTGGCTCTCTTAAGACTAGCCAGTTAAATTGATTACACCTGTATCTGTATCCACTACTCTCAGTAGAGAGCTGTGTCTCTCCATTCTACAAGAATATAAGGCACATTCCATTCAACATTCTATCCATTCATCTTCTTCAGACCATTCACTCATCCACCCATTAAACTGTCTATCAACATCTATTAAACAATCTGTCTATCAACATCCATTAAACTCTCTGTCTATCAACATTAATTAGACTATCTACATTCAACTTTTTAATTATTTACTCTGTCTCAGGCTTTAAGAGTACACTCTGGCTCTCTTAAGACTAGCCAGTTAAATTGATTACACCTGTGTCAACTACTCTCAGAGAGCTGTATCAGTGTCTCTCTTAACAAGAATATAAGGCACATTCCATCCAACCTTCTATCCATTCATCTTCTTCAGACCATTCACTCATCCACCATTAAACTGTCAATCAATATCTATTAAACAATCTGCCTATCAACATCCACTAAACATTCTGTCTATCAACTTATTAATTAGACTATCTACATACAACTTTTAAAGTATTTACTGTGGGTCCCTCTCAAGCAGCGTTTATATGTCCTCCCTCGCTCCTCGATCCTCAATGATCTACATAAAGAAAGATAGAAGAAGGGCTAGACTATCCCATTGTTGCCGCTCCATCATTCTTTATGTAGATCAGTGAGGAGCGAGAGAGGACGCGTAAACGCTATATGAGAGGCACCTTCTGTCTCAGGCTTTAAACATACAATCTCATTAAGACTACAGATCCTGTTAACTGTTTCCTCTGTCCACAACTGTTTCAAAATAAAAGTCCTCACTGCAATATTACACTATTAAATCATTTGACCATTGAAACTACTCAACTATTTAACTGTTCAACCATTCCAACTGTCAGTTATCATCAACTATGCCTCCAGTCAACTACATGAAACCTCCATGTACCTAGCAACCAACATAGCAACCATTAAAATTAAGTGTTTATGACCGTTTCCATAGCAACCAACATGATTATACTGCAGTAACTTCTTGTTTCCTGATAGTGGCCACCATGGATACCCTAGCAACAAATGTTTCAAAATAAAAGTCCTCACTAGCAAGTTAGCTAGTTAGCATAGTTAGCATTGTTAGCATAGTTAGCATTTTTAGCATAACTGCAAAAAATCATCAACTAAGTTAGCTAATCAACCTGGTTAGCATTGTTAGCAAATCTAGCATTGTTAGCATAGTTAGCATTTTTAGCATTACTGCTAGAAATCATCGGCTAAGTTAGCTAATCAACCTGGTTAGCATTGTTAGTAAAGTTAGCATTGCTAACATAATTAGCATTTTTAGCACAACTGCTAGAAATCATTAGCTAAGTTAGCTAATCAACATTTTAACATGAATAGAAATCATTAGTTAAGTTAGAACTGGAACGTTTCATCTTTAAACTGTCTACCTTCACACCATCAACTCTCTGTAAACTATGCAACCACCATGTTTACCCTAGCTACACCTTAGTAACCATATCAACATTATCTATATATTTTTGCATTTTCATGCACTGGTAATTCCTTGGAATTGCATTTCTAGTTATTATTAAACTTCTTCTTCTAACGCAGCCAATTCAGCTTCAACCGTTTAACGTAGAAACTTAATTCAAACGTTGTTGCGTAGGTCTTGCTTATGCCATGCCTGCTTTATATTTTTCAACTTTGTAACTTTTATACTTTTTAAACTATTAGTTAAAAACTATTACAATTTCCCCCATAGACTTAACATTGCTCATTATGACATCACGGCAGCAATTAGAATCTTAGGCCAGGTGGCCGGCCACCTGGGCACCAACTGTCAGTTTCTCTCAGGCTCCTCTCTGAAGACTACATATTCTGTTCCCCTGTATCCTCTGCGCACAACAGTATCAAAATAAGTCCTCCTAATTCCATCCAACTTTATATCCATTCATCTTCTTCAAACCATTCACTCATCCACCCATTCTAAACAGTCTGCCTATCAACATCAATTAGACGCTCTACATTAAACTTTTAAACAATCTACTCTGTCTCAGGCTGGCTCTCTTAAGACTAGCCAGTTAAATTGATTACACCTGTATCTGTATCCACTACTCTCAGTAGAGAGCTGTGTCTCTCCATTCTACAAGAATATAAGGCACATTCCATCCAACATTCTATCCATTCATCTTCTTCAGACCATTCACTCATCCACCCATTAAACTGTCTATCAACATCTATTAAACAATCTGTCTATCAACATCCATTAAACTCTGTCTATCAACATTAATTAGACTACCTACATTCAACTTTTAAATTATTTACTCTGTCTCAGGCTTTAAGAGTACTCTGGCTCTCTTAAGACTAGCCAGTTAAATTGATTACACCTGTGTCAACTACTCTCAGAGAGCTGTATCAGTGTCTCTCTTAACAAGAATATAAGGCACATTCCATCCAACCTTCTATCCATTCATCTTCTTCAGACCATTCACTCATCCACCCATTAAACTGTCAATCAATATCTATTAAACAATCTGCCTATCAACATCCATTAAACATTCTGTCTATCAACATTAATTAGACTATCTACATACAACTTTTAAAGTATTTACTGTGGGTCCCTCTCAAGCAGCGTTTATATGTCCTCCCTCGCTCCTCGATCCTCAATGATCTACATAAAGAAAGATAGAAGAAGGGCTAGACTAACCCATTGTTGCCGCTCCATCATTCTTTATGTAGATCAGTGAGGAGCGAGAGAGGACGCGTAAACGCTATGAGAGGCACCTTCTGTCTCAGGCTTTAAGCATACAATCTCATTAAGACTACAGATCCTGTTTCACTACTTCCTCTGTCCACAACTGTTTCAAAATAAAGGTCCTCACTGCAATAATACACTATTAAATCATTTAACCATTGAAACTACTCAACTATTGAACTGTTCAACCATTCAAACTGTCACTTATCATCCACTATGCCTCCAGTCAACTACATGAAACCTCCATGTACCTAGCAACCAACATAGCAACCATTCAAATTAAGTGTTTATGACCATTTCCATAGCAACCAACATGATTATACTGCAGTAACTTCTTGTTTCCTGATAGTGGCCACCATGGAAACCCTAGCAACAAATGTTTCAAAATAAAAGTCCTCACTAGCAAGTTAGCTAGTTAGCATGGTTAGCATAGTTAGCATAGTTAGCATTTTTAGCATAACTGCAAAAAAGCATCAACTAAGTTAGCTAATCAACCTGGTTAGCATTGTTAGCAAATTTAGCATTGTTAGCATAGTTAGCATTTTTAGCATTACTGCTAGAAATCATCGGTTAAGTTAGCTAATCAACCTGGTTAGCATTGTTAATAAAGTTAGCATTGCTAACATTATTAGCATTTTTAACGTAACTGCTAGAAATCATTAGCTAAGTTAGCTAATCAACATTTTAACATGAATAGAAATCATTAGTTAAGTTAGAACTGGAATGTTTCATCTTTTAACTGTCTACCTTCACACTATCAACTCTCTGTAAACTATGCAACCACCATGTTTACCCTAGCTACACCTTAGTAACCATATCTACATTATCTATCTATTTTTGCATTTTCATGCACTGGTAATTCCTTGGAATTGCATTTCTAGTTCTTCTTCTAACGCACTTAATGGAGCTTCAACCGTTTAACGTAGAAACTTCATTCAAACTGCGCTGCGTAGGTCTTACTTAGGCCATCCGGGCTTTGTATTTTTCAACTTTGTAACTTTTATACTTTTTGAACTATTAATTAATTAAAATGACAATTTCCCCATAGACTTAACATTGCGATTATGACATCATAATAGGGCAATTAGAATCTTATGCCAGGTGGCCAGGCCAGCTGCAGCAGCTCTCTCTCTCTCAGGCTTTAAGCATACAATCTCTCTGTGAAGACTACATATCCTGTTAACTGTTTCCTCTTTCCACAACTGTTTCAAAATAAAAGTCCTCACTGCAATAATACACTATTAAATCATTTAACCATTGAAACTACTCAACTATTTAACTGTTCAACCATTCCAACTGTCAGTTATCATCAACTATGCCTCCAGTCAACTACATGAGACCTCCATGTACCTAGCAACCAACATAGCAACCATTAAAATTAAGCGTTTATGACCGTTTCCATAGCAACCAACATGATTTTACTACAGTAACTTCTTTACTCCTGATAGCGGCAGCCTTGGATACCCTATCGACAAATGTTTCAAAATAGAAGTCCTCAGTAGCAAGTTAGCTAGTTAGCATGGTTAGCATAGTTAGCATTGTTAGCATAACTGCTAGAAATCATCAACTAAGCTAGCTAATCAAGCTGGTTAGCATTGTTAGCATAATTAGCATAGTTAGCATTTTTAACGTAACTGTTAGAAATCATCAACTAAGTTAGCTAATCAACCTGGTTGGCATAGTTAACATTGTTAACATAGTTAGCATTTTTAACATTACTGTTCGAAATCATAGCTAAGTTAGCTAGTCAACCTGGTTAGCATTGTTAGCATTGTTATTATTTTTAGCATTACTGTTAGAAATCATTAGCTAAGTAAACCAATCAACCTGGTTATCATTGTTAACATAGTTGACATTTTAACATACTTGTTAGAAATCATTAGTTAAGTTAGAACTGGAATGTTTAAGCTTTAAAGCATCTACCTTCACACTATGAACTTTCATTAAACTATGCAACCACCATGTTTACCCTAGCTACACCTTAGTAACCATTATCTATCTGTACTTTTTTGCATTTTCATGCACTGGTAATTCCTTGGAATTGCATTTCTAGTTTCCATTACAATCCTGAGATTTCTATGTTACATAATAGTCTATGTTACAGTATATACAAATGGGCTGTCATGGAATAAAATATCTAGAGACAACTGTATACAACTGTAAATACAACAGTATCACTCTATACTTATTGTCATCATCATATGACAGAATATATTGCATATTCCGTAACTTATTGATAACTTAACAATAGCAGTAGTGATGGCTTGGTGGTCTCAGAATGGACAGTTCCAAGCGATACTCTTTTCTGTATGGGTCGACTGTCAGCGGCACTGGATGGAAATTAGAAAATTTCACTACATCATGATTTCACTACCTCAACCACCAGCAACCATCAGACATATGTTTCATGCCAAAAGTCTTTAGGGCCTCTCTCTTCCACCGCGAGAAAGTGTATTTAGCCTGGGCCATGATAAATGACGGAAAAGTTAAACAGGGAAGTAATGAGAGCTGGGTGGCTCTCATCGCCAGGCCTCTGAGAACCATGGGAAGTCCCAGTCCTGCCTGCCCTCCCACCCCCGCCAGTCAAGACGCAATATAATTACGGCTGTCCACGGTTGCTGCGCAACAGTGCTATTCCGTGCTATCCCGGTTTTTCGGGTCGAGTCGTGTTGAGCCGGGTCCCGGGAGACGGCAGAGAACACCCACGAGCCACCGCAGCGTGTGTGTGAAGCCGGTGTCTGTTTACTCTTCATAAATTGAAATGCATCCACCTAGCCATCCGACCGAGCGACTCGCGTGGAATAAGAAAAATGCCCGATATTAAGTGCCCCCTGAGGGATGGAAAATGATTGCTTTCCACAAATATAACTTATGATCAGCATGTTTTTTGGGGCTAAGCTACAATGAGCCCATCATCTGCACAGCCACTCGTTCACCAGTATAAAAACAGAGAGAGAGGATGATGATTTCTCTCATTTGCATTAGATGAGTTAGAACTGCACAGTAATTCAAGTGAGTCTGAACTGGCACCATATGCACCACAGGCAGTATCACTGGTCACACAAGATACTATTTGTATTCCATTGTAATCAGAGATAAAAGCTCAGGCTTAATATACTCTTATACTCTACCACTATTCCATGTAGTTTCACTATATGCCATCACTCTGCATTGTGGGTGTTAAGTCTGGTAGGTTGAGCTCAGTGGTGTACTAGCCATGGGGCATACAGGAACAACGATCAGTGGGCCAACACACCTGTGCAGTGGTGGACTATCAAGACTAAATGTATATTACGTTTTTACTAGCCCCATATACTGTCTGGCTCGCCAAGTTCCAGGACCTCCCTTTACTGTGTGATGTAATGTTAAGATTCTGACTGATATGTTGTGAGGCATTCCTTACCTGTGCCATCATCCACGTTCTCCACCTCCATGACCTCTGTGTTGATCCGTCCACGGAACAGGTACCGGGGGCCCTCCGTGCTCGCCTTGCTGTTCTTTAAACGCCTGACAACAAAGAGGTGTTTCTTTGAGTAGTCACATATGGCGGCAAAAGTGGTACCACCGAGCAGTGTCAAAGTTCTACAAAGTTCTAACTGATTGAAAATCCAGTCCATGTTTTTCTACTCAGACCCCTTATTTGACTCACTGGTTGGCCCAGATCTTTGACTTGGGAATTAGGAGGATGAATACATCCAGATGGTTGTCGGGGTTGGACCTTTACTTCCTGGACTTGAGCAATCCAGCACCTCTGCATGCATCCCTGAGGTATGCCGTGCTCTTGCTCTGGACGCTTTTTGAAGTGTTAAGATGTTGACACCTCACCTGTTCTTACTTTCACATTAATTGATTTGATTTAAGAGTGCAGTCAGCGTAACGCCACATAATCCACTAGCTGTCCATCCTGTGAGTACACTGTAAAAACAAAACGGGCTCTGCAAGCAGTCCAGGCTCCAAAAACTGGAGACAAACAAAGTGGGTACAGCCTGTCCCCCCAAACAAAAACAAAACACTGTATGGAGTTTCTCCAGGAATACTGAAGGGAGGGGTGAGCTACAGTACATCTGTGGTGTGTTTTATTTGGTCCTTGGTTAAAATACAGTGTACGTTATTTTGGGGGAAAAAAGCAAATATATAAACATAAACAAATGCGCCATCAAGCACAATCACTGACTGCATCTTTAATGTATATTCTAACTCCACACTCCCATATTCAGAACAACTAATAGTACAGGTATGCACTGTCATCAGTGGCCTACGCGTAGTCCCGGGGAATTGAACCCATGATTGTGGCATTAATAACACCTGCAAGTTAAGCCCCAGAAACACTTCTTCCTTTATCCAGAAAAATGTTATACACTGTAGCCTGGTCCCAAATTCAAAACAAAGACTACACCGCGAGGTTATTTGACTCATGCTCAACCCTTCTTTTGTTAACTCAAACCAAACTGACATGGGCTACTTCCAGGTTATGGCAATTCCGGTCACAATCAAGAAGAGAAGAAATATCAGGACCCATTCACACTAAAATTGACCCTGCCCAGACCTTTAGTCCAATCCACCTCCAGAGGTGTAAGTGGGTGTTTGGTTGTGAAGCAGACTCAGACAAGCCGGGTTTAACCCACTCCGACATCAAATCATCCAGGCTTGAACCCTGATCGATGTGCTAGTGTGAAAACGCTATACATGTGAACCCCAGCAATTCAGCCTATGACCTCCCACACAAAAAGACTCTCACACATACACATTCTTATTTCCTCAAATGTTCACAGACAGAAAGACACTCTCACACACACACAAATAGACATTCTAATTGTTTTTGCGAACACCCTGCTGTGATAGGTGTACTGTACAGCGTTACCTGTTCTTCTTCTTGCAATACACCAGCAGGTTGTCGAAGAGGAAGAAGATGCGTTCCTGAATGTTCCCTGCCGAGATCTTCAGCAGAACGCCGTGCATGAGCATCTCAGTGCAGGTGTCCGTCACGTTAGAACCCTGCAGTGGACGAGACAGAACAGAATGCAGCTGTAGGGAAGAATCATCAGGATCGAGCAAAAACAAAGACAGGAATAGAACATTTAAAAGATAAACAGTTCCCGCTTTCAGTGAGAAGCAGCAAGAGAAGACAAAATATTGAAGATTCCAACACCACAACATCAAACCGTTTTCTGTTTTAATCAAGAAACTGTTACAACATAACACTGTTTTCTTTAATTTTTATCTTATTTCAATTGAGAAACAAGGATAAAGGTTATATCTCCTCTGACCACACTGTCCATTTCTATAATGGGAGACAGCGTCTGATACGAGTTCTGGGAATAACCATGTGTCCTATCTTGGGGACCAGAGCAAATCCGCCAGGCTTCAGCGCTGGAAAGTACCCTGGCAATTCTGATATACTACATCAGTGCTTTCACTCCAGCAGAATAACACTGTCCCGACAGTCTCCTAATATCACTACTACTACTACAGATACACATGCACACACACACACACACATACACATATACACACATACACACATACACACCAGATTACTGTTTATAGTCCTGCATAATAACACCGTCCTGACAGGCCGCTGATATGCAGCTCTGTACATGGGATAGTGACCACATTGCTGAGCCTGATAAACGATTGCACCCCCCCCCCCACCCCCCAACCCCCCACCACTTCACCCGCAACTACCAAACTAACACCACCACCCCTTACCTTGTCTTCAGATGGAATTTATGCTCCTTGTTTCATCCCCCAACTCACACCATACACACACACACGCACACACGCACACACACACACACACACGCACACAAGCACACACACCCCGCTCCCAAGCTAAATATAACCTACAGTGCCCAATCTCTTGAGCCAGAAAATGTGCTAAGCATTACTGTCTGCAAGAGAAATGGTCTGAGTCAGGGTCTATCTCTCTTTCTTTACTCTCTCGCTCTCGCTCTCTCTCTCTCTCTCTCTCTCTCTCTCAGTCACAAATATAGAAACACACACACAAACGCACACACACACACACACACACACACACACACACACACACACACACACACACACACACACACACACACACACACACACACACACACACACACACATACATACACACACACAAACACACAAATACACACACACTCCCCCACTGTCTCCTTCACCCACTCTGAGTGTGGAGAAAAGCGTTATAGAAATGTTCCTGGTCTGCTCTACTCAATCCCTGTCTCTGTGTGCCGGTCACATGTGGCTTCCACTGGTGTGCTTGTGGTTACAGCAGGACTAGAGAATAGAGCAGACGCTGATGTCTCTGGGTTAAGACGTGTTACAATGGGCTATAATGAGTGCACATTCATTCCAGGTGTGAGTATGTGCGTGTGTGCGAGTGAGAGTGCATGTGTGTGAGTGTGTGTGTGTGTGTGTGTGTGTGTGTGTGTGTGTGTGTGTGTGTTTGTGTCTAAAATGAGTTTGAAGCCATTAAAGAACTACACTGTGTTGCTTTCAGACTGTTGTTCTGGTGAGTGGATCAGACCAGATCTGACTCTGTGTGTGAGTGTGAGTGTGTGTGTGTGTGTGTGTGAGAGAGAGAGAGAGAGAGAGAGAGAGAGAGAGAGAAAGAGAGTGTGTGTGTGAGCAGCAGTGGTCCTCTGTTTGTTCAGACGGCATACAGATCCTCTACTTCCTTTACAGGGACACAGATTCAGCTGCAGCCCCCATATCGCTTCCACTCAACCACTAACACACACACACACACACACACACACACACACACACACACACACACACACACACACACACACACACACACACACACACACACACACACACACACACACACACACACACACACACACACACACACACACACACACACACACACACACGCAATCTTATTCCCCCGAGTTCCACTTCTCATGCACAAAAGACTCTACACACACATTCTTATTCCCTCAAACACTCACAAAGAGAAAGACACACACGTCTAATGCACGCAAAGATACTGTCTCAAAAAGTTCTCCCTCCTAAAAACTCTCAACCTCTGAAAGTGCTCACACAAGTAACAATACACGTACAAGATTTCATTCACTATCCCACACACAACTTTCAACAATCAGTAATTCCACACACACACACACACAGACACACAGACACACACACACACACACACACACACACACACATACAGACACACAGACACAGACACAGACACAGACACACACACACACTTTCATGCCCTGTTCAATTCTTCCTTTCTCTCTCTTTCTCTCACATAGACACAACCCCACAAACACAAACCCACACGCACACACTGCAGTCCTCAATGAAACACTACACTTCTGCCTCTCATCTCCCACACAACGTTTCTCTCTCTCCCTCTCTCCCAGTCTCTCTCCCTCTCTCTCTGTCTCTCTCTCTCTCTCGTCTCTGTTCCACTCAGTGGAGCTGCTCCACGCTGTGGCTTCTCAGAGCCGTAGTCTAAACATCTCTCCACAGATACCCACAGATAGCTGCAGTCTCAGAGAGAGCTCCAGCGGCTGCCTCGGCCCGCTCTCATCCGCCCCTTTTAAGTGTCCAAGGAGTGGCAGACACAACAGCGGGGAAGCTGAGCTCATCGGTGTGCTCTCACACAGACGCAAATACATACACACACAAATATACACACATACACACACACACACACACACATACCGGGAAAGTACTGCGCATTATGACTTTTCTCCCTCTTTGCTTCTCTTTCTCTCTCTCTGTCACACACACTCACACACAGTCACATACACACACATACCGGGAAAGTACTGCGAATTATGACTTTTCTCCCTCTCTTTGTCTCTCTTTCTCTTTCACACACACCCACGCATTCACACTCACACATCCATATATCACTCGTTTGTTAGAACAGAGAAAAGTCTTTGTGCAACTCCACTGTAAAAACACAAGACAAGCGTATCTCAACCTCCAGCAACATAAACCCATTGCCTCACTAACAGCAGAGAGACTGGAAGCCTCCTGTTTCCCTTTTATCTCTGGGTTGGGGCGGCACGGAGAGATGGCGTGTCTGTGAGCGCTGAGAACCATGGAAGGTTCCGGTACCCGTTCCCCCCAACTGGAGACAGTTCCGCGCAGAACTAAGTGGAGCCACTGCGTCCCCTGGGCAACCCTTTGGAGGATGACGGCGCGCAAGAGCGGCCAGCTGCTGGTCTGTGGACGTCAGAGTGCGGTCACATGGTCTGGGGAGGAGGTGAGTGTGTGTGAGTGTGTGTGTGTGTGTGTGTGTGTGGTGGGGGGGGGGGGGGGGGGGAGTGACCACACCAGAAGTGAGCCTGAAGGGTGCCAACCGCACAGGAAACACAGGGTACAACCATGTCATAGGATCATCAGCAAATTTGAAACACACACACACACACACACACACACACACACACACACACACGCAAGCATACATACACAAGCATACATAAACACACACACACACACACACACACATGCATACATACTCACACAAACACACACACACACACACACACACACACACACACACACACACACACACACACACACACACACACACACACACACACACACACACACACACACACACACACACACACAACACACACACACACACACACACACACACACACACACACACACACACACACACAGTATGGCCATGCTCAAACTCACACACCTATGTACAAAAGTGCATTCATATACATGCTCCTGTTCAAACACACATACTGTACACATACAGTACTTCACCTCATACACACACATACAGTACACACACATTTCACAACCAACACACACACACACCTCTCTCACACACACATACACACACACACACACACACACACACACACACACACACACACACACACACACTCATACACAGCTGTGCTGCAGGTCAACACTAACGAGCAATCAGTGGAGGTTGGAAGCGAGAACGGAAAATATGACTCCCTTTCTCTCTCACTGCCCATCTTCTGCCACCCACACCCATGTGTGAACAGACCAGCTCTTTTCTATCCTAGCGTGTGTGTGTGTGTGTGTGGCTGAGTTTTTTTTTTTTTTTTTTTTTTGTTATGCCAGCTTTGCAGAAAATAAACTCTGGCAGGAACACATGGCTGCTCTCCCGATCCAGAATGAGCTAACTTGGTGTAATTAATAAAAGCATCGAAACAAACAGCGAGACGCTAAGCTCACTCCACCCAGCTGTGTGTGGCTATCAAACCATCAACTATTCTTAGCGTGTGTGTGTGTGTGTGTGTGTGTGTGTAAGAGAGAGATAGAGACAGAGAGAAAGAGAGAGAGCATGTGTGTGTGTGTGTGTGTGTGTGTGTGTGTGAGTGTGTGTATGCATCTGTGTATGTGTGAGCGCGCGTGTTTGTATATATGTGTGTGTGTGTGTGTGTGTGAGTGTGTGTATGCATCTGTATATGTGTGAGTGTGCGTGTTTGTATATATATGTGTGTGTGTGTGTGTGTGTGTGTGTGTGTGTACTGTATGTGTGTGTGTCAGCGAGAGAGCGAGATATATAGAGAGATAGAGAGAGAGAGAGTATCAGTGTCAGCACATGTGTGGTGCATTTGGTGCATGCGTGTGTCTAGGAGGGAGAGAAAGAGTGAATTTGTGCGTATCAGGGGGCTATTTTCTCACTCTGAAGTAACCGTCAGGCAAACAGCCATCCATGAGCCGGCTGAAGGCTGCACCAGATACTGAGGGCCCTCCCTCCAAAAGGTCACTCTGTTCTAATAAAAAGCTGTTTTGGGAAGAACTAGAGAGCAAAGAGTGATGGAGAGAGGGGAGAAAAAAAACGAGAGAGAGAGAGAGAGTGGAGACTCTGAAGCGCGGACTGCTGACAACTGAGCCATCCTCGTAACACGTGTTTGGGTCCGCGGCGAGACTTATGAGACTGACACAGGCCGTAAAAAAAGGGCCAGTGTTTGTTATTTCACCCCTTTTCTGAAACGGGCGTGACTGCGCCTCAGTGAGCCTCAAACGGCGTCGAAAGCCATAAGTCTGCTGGCATCCGAGAGAATTTTTCAGATGCTAAATGAGATTTGAATCAACATCATTTTTCTTCGAAACCGTGCCTGTCTATTATAAGACATTCCAGCGCATTTCTTCAAGAAAAACTCTTAACCGACTGTTTTCGATTCTGTGGTATGTTTTTACAATGGTGGATGTGGAGGAGGGGAGGAAGAAAAAAAAAATAAAAAAGCCTGGTTGGGATCATTCCCTACACACACGCACGCACTCACCCGCTGCCTTAAAACAACACACTCTGTGTGTGTGTGTCTGTTTTAAAAAGGCGCACGAGGCCCGTGTCTTTCTGCTTGGATCAGTGGGGGAAATCCAACTTTTTTTCTGACCTGTTTACCCATAGCTGTGGTCATCCCGGCAACGTCCGTCCGTCAACGTGCGACCTCCGGATGTTATGTTATGTTATGTAATGCAACGTGCCTTCTGAATGTCAGGCACGCCGACACACACGCCCGACTTTCCTCCCCTTCCCTCACTCAGTCTGAATTCGATTGATGCCCACGCCTACAGAAAAGGTGTTACCTGCTGGGATATGTGCCATGCTCTCGTCATGGAAGGAACAGAGGGGAAATACAGATGCAACACCGTCTTTGTGTTTGTTTGTGTGTGTGTGTGTGTGTGTGTGTGTGTGTGTGTGTGTGTGTGTGTGTGTGTGTGTGTGTGTGTGTGTGTGTGTGTGTGTGTTCAGTGGCAGAATTTTCAACCAACACCATATACGACTGCCAAGAATCTCTAGCTCTATTCAGAGTGTGAGAAACTACACCCAGTACCACACTTTCTCTCTCACACACACACACCAAGGCTGTCACAGTGAGTTACCACTGGGGCCACAATAGCATAACCAGGAAACCAGGGCCTCTCAAAACACACATACACACTCATGCGCGTACACACACACACACACACACACACACACACACACACTATTCGCTCCTGGCAGACTGATATTATGACAGAGGCACAAAAATAACCATCAGAAGCACGCTGGAGAGAGATTAGATGTGAAGGACAGATGCAACCGCGACAGCAGCGGCTCTGTGTTTGTGCTGGAAGCGCTGATCAGACTTACAATCGCCACGGCATCTGAGCTTCATCCTCCGTCATCCTCAGACATCAGGACACAGTTCTCAACACACACACGTACAGACACTCTCTCTATCAAAGAACACACACACTCTCATTCTCTCTAACATGGTCAAATGAAATACAAAGAGCCCGTCCGCTTTTAACAAACACACACACACACACACACACACACACACAGCCCTTCATTGGTCCCGTTCATACACTCACCTTTTCTCCACTCTCCTTAACACCACACACACACACACACACACACACACACACAGCACCCTGCACAGCCCTACCCAGTCCATTATGTAAGTGCACCCAGGCCCCTGGCACATGCTCCTTGCCATGCCCATGTGCCATTTGCCCGTTGTGCCCAGAGGCAGCTTGGCACGGGCCAGAGGAACATTACCGAGACAGCTCCAGCTCCAGCCCCACATTCAGCGCTCGTTTACACCGGGCCTGGTGAGAGTGTGTGTGCGCTCAGTCACTTTTTCCAGCAGGGGAGGGTTTCATGGGGGACAAAGCGCACTCCCAAACTGTGACTGAACCGACAATCTCGGCCATGGAAGGGCAGGCACGCGTGCATGCTAGCAAGGAGGATTAAATCGATGGGTGCCTCACATCGCTTCACTATAGCATTCCACTGTTGCCATTATTTTTGTGTGTTTTTGGGCTTTTATCCCTTTAATCTGACAGAGCAGGGGGGAGACTGACAGGAAGAGAGATGGGGTGGGATCGGGAAATGACCCGGGCTGGACTCAAACCCAGGTCCCACTGGGCACACGAATCCGAACATGATACGGGCACTGTAACCAGTTGCGCCACAATGCCCCCCATCCCCCCACACACACACACACACACACACCCCTCCGACCCTTTGTGTGTTTTCTCATGTCTGTGCGTGTTGTATAAACGTCTCGGTGCCTCACCTTCCCTCCGGATCAATAAAATGTCAGACTCACTCGGTTCAATTCTCTACGGGGTGCTTGAGCGAGCGAGGGCTACTCACGGCACACTCAGCTGGCCACCACCATACGAGGTGCTACACGATGTTTCGTCTCAGCGCGATGACCACGTCCAGGGCCAGGCCTGAACACAATGCATCACTCGTGGAGCGAGTGACCTAGGGGAGATGGTCTCTGGGAAGTCTCGTGTAAATGCAAATGGAAGGGGATTCATCTTGTAAGCATGTTTCACGGCGGGGGGGAGGCGAGCGTAAAACGTGTGATAATTTACAGCGAGCGGCCGAGCGGAGAGCAGTTAGCCTTGCAGTGACCTTCATGTAAATTTATCGGGAGACCCACGGTTGCATACCAGCGGTGCATTCTAATATTATGGCGGTATAAATATGGCCTGCTGACAGGACTACAACCTCTATGGGAATTAAGTGTCCTCAGGGCCAACAAGAATACGCTTCATATTTAATTCATTAATAAGTAGCTAGGTTTTGGGGTTCGGTGAAGTTCTGGGGTGTTTAAAGATAAGGCTAGAAATACAGACAACGATGAGAGATCACTTGGCTTACATGAGAACGCTTTTATTAATCGTGCTCATCGTTTACTATGATAGACGGGATGCTGGACAAACCCCACTACAAACCATGCTCAGACCAAACAGTGTAGGTAAGGTGTTAGCTCACTAGAGACAACTCATCTGCCCCCTTGCTCAGCCAACTGAGCTATACGGGGCCACAGGGCAGCCTGACAGAGGTGAGAGTGAAAGCTGGTTGACGGAGGTGCGAGTGGAGGTGCGCTTACCTCCCAGCCCTCGATGTGGGACTGCCACTCCTCCAGCATCTCCAGCTTCTCCATCTGCCTCTTGGCCTCGTTGATGTTGGAGCACACGGCCTTCATGGCCTGCAGGGACTCCTGCACCAGCGCGTAGTCGCTGTGCTTCTTTGGGGTCCTCTTCAGCAGCTCCTGCACACAGAGCACATGGGAGGTGATGAGAGGCTTAACAAGCAGGCAAAACATACAGGGCCCTCACTGCATTGATTGCAATGGGCAATGGAATTAAAGCTAGTTTAATAACTTGTGTGACAAACTTTGGCGGAAAAAAAGGGCTCACAGGCCAGAGAAACAGAGGGGGAGGGGGGAGTGTAACTCAGTGCCACAGGAAGGGATAAGTTAGAACTCCAGGGAGAGAGAAAAAACAGGCCAGAAAGAGTAATTTCATGTCATAAAGAATGTATGAATGAAAGAGAGAATAACAGGAGAAAAGAGGTGGGTGAGGGTGAGAGAGAGAGAGAGAGGGACTATGATCTCCAGTCAAAAGTAGAAGAGAGAGACGAAAGGAGAAACAGAGAAAGAGAGAGATTGACAGAGGGGGCAAAAACCAGAGACAAAGAGACAGACTAATACAAATACCAAATAAAAGCCAAAGGAGACCTCAAGGGAAAAAGTGAAAGACAGAAGAAAAGAAGAAGAGTAAGAAGAAAAAGAAAGACCAAGAGAAAGACAGGGAGGAGGACGACGGGGGGGGGGGCAGGAAAAGGGGGCGACGTGTGATGGGCTCTCTTCTGATTTACACAAGCGCTCCAACGGCCTCCGCTACTGCAGGACAGGGTCTGGTGCAGAGGAGATGACTATCGCCGCGGCGCAGTCTAAACACGCGGAGCTCTGGCGTGTCCGTCCGAGCGAGCGCAGCCACTCCGAGTTACATTTCCTCTGTACCGGAGAGACCACAGATCCCTATCAGCTGCCATTTGGTGAGAAACGCCTTGGCGGTTCCAGCTGTAAGATTTCAAATGGGCGAGCTTCAAGGGGCAGGGCCCCGAGATTACCCTCCATATTATTGTAACTCCGGCTCAGGGCTGTTTGCATTTCAGCTGTGAAAATTCAAAAAAAGTTTTTTTTGGGGGGGTGGAGGGGGGGGGGGGTCGTAAGCTGTGGAGTTTGAACGATTGGCAAAATAACTATGGCTTCACTTCTAACAGGACTCCGCTTGGATCTTGCCCTTCATCTGTCAGGACGTGAGCGGTAACTTAAGACAGGCTAACGGCAAAATAATCCAACCCCCCCCCCCCCCCCCCCCAAAACTCTCCACGTGGGCCGTTCCATGCCACTGACAGGAATGGGCAGGGAGGCACAATGATGAACTGTTATGGGGGAGGAAAATGGCTCTGGAGAAGCGCTGGCTCCACACTGACTGTGTCTGACGGAGCCAGACTGGGAACCCTGGCTGCAGATGAAAGGCACCTGGGGCAACAGTTCCATTAGCGACTCACACTGCTGGGCTCACACTGGACCAGGCAGATGGTCATTCTATCATTAAGGAGAAAATGAAAGGCCAGCACATCTGAAACATTAAGAGGTGCGGAGTGTCCACTCCAGGTTCGGAAAAGTGGACGTCGTCTACGGCCACGTTCAACGCCAGCCGTCTCAGATGGCTATTAATCCATGGCCAAGAGAGCACCAAGGTGTGAGCCAGCCACAGAGTTTAATGTCAATCATTACGCGGGTGTGCTGATAATTAGAGCAGTTACTAAAACCCGGAGGTCATTAGGTCAACGGAAACTGGTGTGAGGATGAGGTCAGGCGTCTGTGTGTGTGTGTGTGTGTGTGTGTGGTGGTGGTGTGCTTACCCTGAGGAACAGAGGATACTTGCAGATCCTTTGGATGGGGGCGACCAGGTAGCCTTCCAGGGGCACCTCCGTGTTCTTCCTACCGCCCAGCAACATGCAGTTCTAGAACACACGAGAGGAACACACACATCAAATCAGAATCAACATTCGAGAAGAAAGAACCAGAATCAGAATCTGAATGGAATGCAAATCAGAATCCGAATGAAAGCTCAAGGAAGGACATATGTCAGTTGTTTCTCTCACTGTATTTCACTCTTCCTCTTTCTCTTTCTCACTCTCCTTCTTTTCTCCCCCTGTCCCTCCCTCCCTCTCGCTCTCCCTCTCTCCCTCCCTTGCTGACCGCTGGTAACGGGAGCCTCCCGGGTCTAACTCAATGCCTCCGGTCTTGGCAAGGTCAAGCTCATAAAAATCACCCTTAAATCAAACTCAATTAAGGCCGCGGCCGACGGCGAGGCTGGTTCAAAGACGCTCCGAAGCTCTTCATCACACAACACTCAGCTCACACACACACACACACATACACACACACACACACACACACACAAAAGCCCTAAACACTCCTCCTCCTCTGGCCTCAGATCTATTATTGTCATTAAGCCGTTATAAACATGTTTACGACATGAGACCGAGGCTGACGTCCACTGACACGTCTGAACTGTGCTTGACCGCAGTTGTTGACCGAGGAGCACAAGGGGAGAAGTTCAGCATTTATTAGGGAGCTCCTCTGATAATGGGACCATCTGAACATCCCTCAGAACTTTACATGGACCTTTTAGATAATGTGCATATGTGTGTGTGTGTGTGTGTGTGTGTGTGTGTGTGTGTGTGTGTGTGTGTGTGTGTGTGTGTGTGAGTATGTGAATGTGTGAGCATGTATGTGTGTTTACAGTATGTTTAAGTGTATGCACATGTGTGTGTGTGTGTGTGTGTGTGTGTGTGTGTGCATGTGTGTGTGTGTGTGTGTGTGTGTGTGTGTGTCCATGTCCGTGCTGGTGTGTAAGTGTGGAGATAAAACAAGGTCAGAAGAAGCTGGAATTACATTACAAAGCAATACAGAGCAGAGGGGTGTGTGTGTGTGTGGGGGGGGGGGGGGTCTGTCAGCACGAGCAGAGGAAATGAATTTATGCTAACCCACCCCACCGCACCCCACCCAGCCCCACCCCACCCCACGGAGCTGCCGGAGACTGGGTGGTGTTGCATTTCACCTACCCACCCGCTGCCACCAGGTCTGGGGCATACAGGCTCCACCCACTCCGCCAGGACGGCGTTTCCCTCGAAAGGGCCTTCAATCAACCACCGCGGTAAGCGTGAAGGTGGGTCAGTATTCGGTGTGGCCGTGGCTCTCTATCATTTACGCGTAACAATGATTAGTTGCTCAGCGCCACTTTCAGAAAACACACCCCGAACTGTGAGAGTGGGAGGACTCCGTTATGATTAGAACGCCAACAGGTCTCCATGCTTAGATCAGTTAGGAGTAGTAATGATGTAGTAGACACACACCAGGCCCACAGACCATGAATGTGTGTGTCTTTGTGTGTGTGTGTGTGTGTGTGTGTGTGTTTCTTTGTCTGTGCATACAAGTGCCCTTATGTGTAATTAGGTGGTTGAGTGCCTGTGTGCATAATGAGAAAAGACCATGAATGTAGTTGCAAAGAGTATGCTAGTGGCATGCCAATGCATAAGTGTGGAATGGGCTTGTGTGTGATGTGCAAAGTGTGTGTGTGTGTGTGTGTGTGTGTGTGTGTGTGTGTGTGTGTGTGTGTGTGTGTGTGTGTGTGTGTGTGTGGGTAGTGTGTAGTGTATTGTGTGATGTGTGTGTGTGCAGTGTGTGCTGAGGGTTATAACTGGGGAAGTGTGTGTGAGATGTGTGTGTGTGCAGTGCATCTTGTCCTTTACCAGGAGACACGTGCGAACTGTTCTGATCTTGTTCAGTTCCAACAGCAGCCTCTGAGCCTTCTCTTGGTTTCCACAATACTCGTCATAAATCTGGAGCCTTTCCTTCTGCAAAGCCACACACACACACACACACACACAGTGTGTTATAGTATTGTACATACACATATAAAATTCATATTTTTTCGTATGTATATTCATATTCTTACATGCACAAGTCAAACATATTCATGAAAAAAATACAAAATATAAACGTAAAAAAATGCATAACAAACAAACAAACACACAAACACACACACACACACACACACACACACACACACACACACACACACACACACACACACACACACACACACTCCTTTGAAGACACAAGCGCTCTGACAAAGCACTTTACCCATGACTTCCCGTGTCATTGTCACCCCATTGTCTTTGAGGCAGTGCCCGGAGAAGGCAAAGCCCGTTCCCTCAGCTGCGCCTATTACGACTACAAAGCCTCTGGGCTCGGCACGCCAGCCACTAAACAAGCGCTCTGCGGATTACCACCGGCCCGTCACATCTCAACCCCCGTCCTGCGCTAGCGCTAACGCTACGCTCCCCGAGCCTCTTTGAACATGAGAGCATTAATACATCGGGGACTATTACACGCGCGCTGGCAGGGCCGCGATGTGTTCTAACGGCGTAAAAAAGCACATGGACGGGTTTATTTATTTGTTTGTTCTTGTCCCCCCCTCTTTGGTTAGAACATTGGGTTCTTGTTTGACAAAACAGGCTTTTTATGTTGCGTTTCTGTCGGCCATCCGCGAAGGAACAATCCATCACCGTGGATGAGGAAATAAACTAATTTACTCCAAAGCCCGAGGAACAGGGATGAGTGAACTCCCCCTTACCCAGAATTCCTCACCCACTAGCCCCTTGCCAACACCCGCCCACCTATCCAAACCCCACCATGCCAAGTCCTCTCGCATGGTCGGGGGTCATTCCAAGAAATATGAGCATCCTCCAACTCATGCACACTCCGACCCATCCATGCTAAATTAGGCCCCAAATTATAGTAGGCTTTCACAATGCCGTAATGCCATCCCTTAACATGCTACAGCGCACCATACCCTGCCATTTACCTTTGAGCACACTGCCATTACTGGGTCATGGTTGCTGGCTTTGAAGGAGGGCCTATTACAGAGGCATAATGCCATACAACCTCACAGAGAGTGGAGCCTGACGCTAAATGGGGGCCTTGTGGAGGTTATGTGCTGAGAACAGAGGGAGAGAGAGAGAGAGAGAGAGAGAGAGAGAGAGCGGGAGAGAGAGAGAGAGGGAGAGAGAGAGAAAGACCAAGACCAAGGGAGGTAACCTGGAAAAAAGTGGGATTACTTGGGACCTCACGCAACATGGCCATCCAAGTCTGGCTGACCGCAGGGCTCACAGAGTGAAGGAATGGGATGTCAGTGCACACACACACACACACACACACACACATGCACACACACACACACACACACACACATGGATGCCAATACACACACACACACATACTAAGTGTACTTGCACACACACACAGACACACATGCACTCTAATACAGACACAGAAAACCGCTAAAACTCAAATGCTCTTACAAAACCACACAACAGACACACATCTAAACATGTATGCTAAACCAAACCTTTAAGACTCATACTGTACACACATACAGACACATACAATGTTTGTATGGAGAAACATGGATTTGAATACAGTACATAAAACATAATTCATTCATATATCTCTGAAGTCTATTTGCTCACACAGAGACAGACATCATTTCTAACACTAGTCCAGCTCCACTCCCTGAATACATACACACTCATACGCAAACGCACACACAAACACATACGGACATACAAACACACAGGCCCACCCACACTGTCCACTCCACAACAGTCCACTCCCTGAAGACACACAAACACACACACACACAGCAGCCTCCTTATAGACACACTGTGCGAGCACTGACAAAGAGGCGTCCAGAGGCGCACATGTACCGGCCTGGCGCTGACGGACAAAGCAGAGGAAGCAGCGCCGTCCCACCTCACACACACACACGCACACACACGTGTACACACACACACACAACACGCACACATGTACTGTACACACACACACACACACACAGGAGTGTCCACTGTGTGGGCACTGACAGACAGCCACACAGGAGCGCACAGACCCAGCGCTGGGAGACTCACAAAGCAGAGGAAGCCGCTTCGTCCCACTTCACACACTCACTCACTCTCACACACACAACACACACACACACACACACACACACAGGCGTGTCCACTGTGTACAGGAGCGCACAGGCCCGGCGCTGGGAGACTCACAAAGTAGAGGAAGCAGCGTCCCACTTGGTGGTGCGCGTGAGGCTCCGGCTGCAGCAGCTCCTCCACCATGGCCAGGAAGTGGCGGTGCACCGACAGGATCTCCTCCAGGTTGGAAAACAGCACCTGCAGGACGTGGAAACTGGACGTCACACACAGCCAGACGGAGCAACACTGTGTGTCTGTGTGAAAGCGGCACAAACACACACACACACACACACACACACACACACAGAGAGAGTCTCACAGCCAGGGTGGCGTAACTCTGTGGTAATGTGTCTGGGAGAGTTGGGGGGAAAAACATTCTTTACAGTCTGTTTAAAAAAAAGAAAAGAAGAAACCGTGTAATGGGGAGAGGGCTGTTTTGGTTTTAATGGCACGCAATTATGAATGAGGACAAATTTTATACGCTCCATTCATATGGAAAGTGGACATGCGCGCCCTTCATGTGGCGTGCCATTTTTCTTCTGCTACTTTTTTTTTTTTGTCACGGGAATCTCGAGGAGAAAGTCACTGTACTGGCGCCATGCATGAGAGGGAGAAGCAGGGGGGCATTAATTACACAAGAATTGACCCCCCCACCCCCATACACCCACCCACCCCACCCCACACCCCACCCGCCTCCCACGACAGGCCCCATAGCAGGCAGACTGCCGGTCTTCCAGAGTGGGCGACATGGCTGCCGAGGCCCTGCTGGTGCTCTGTAACCTGTCCCTCGTGTGACCTGGGCCACACACACACCACGTACTCAAACACGGATGTCCACCAGCGGTATGCGCCGCTGCACGGGGGCCCGGGGAGCGGCCCGATGAATGCGTGTTTATCTCCGAGAGTAAGCAAAGGCGCTCGCAAACGCTTACAAACACTCCCACTCTCACTCCCCGTCACGTCCCGAGGACGCATTCTTTTCTCGCTGCCTCTCCCTCCAGCCTACAGTTATAAATAGATTATATTTACAGCTGCTTCCTGTATCAAAGTGTTTTTTTTCTCCCCCCCCCCCCCTCCTCCTTTTCCCTTTTTTTAACTTCATTCAAAATTCCCCCTTTTTCGGTTGAAAGACTCGCTCAAACCAGAGGCTTGCTTTATTTGGTCTCGGCTTGCAATATCCGGCCTCCTTATTGGATTACACCACGAAAACATGGTTTGCATAGAGTGCCTGAGCTGAAGAGGACTCATTCTTTTTAGTTTTTTTATTCAGACTAGTCATATCTGTCCTGTCTTGGTCTGAGGTTCAGTGATGAATGACTCGGCGGTTTCATCCTTACCTTGACTGTCTCCTCCGTGATGTTCTTGTCCACTTTCATGGCTGCATACTGATTGAGTCGATGCAGGAATACCTGTGAGAAAGAAAGAGAGAGAGACAGACAGACAGAAAATGAATCAGACATATTCAAGTCACCAGGGATCTTGTTAAAGAGAACTGTATAAAGAGCTGCGGTCATCACTGCAGGCTAGCTCTTTTTTTTTCCCCTTTCTTTTTTTTCGCATCCTCTCAGAGCTGAGGCTGCCATTGGGAGGTTAACATTCAGACTCCACCACACCAATCCCAAGGCTCCATAGGCCTTTCGGCACTTTAGCCATCTGAAGGTGAAAAAGGCGCGTGAAACTCAATCGCACTCCCAAAAAAGCAAGAATAACAGTTTGTGACCTTCCAAAAATTAAGTGCTAATAATCCCGACTGGGAGAGAAAAAACGCCTTAAAAGCACAGGCCTCGAGTGACAGGCAACACAGCCTCGCTCTCCACGGTCACGCAAAGTGACGTGCTGAAAAAAGCGAGGTGTCTGACAACATAAAAGCAGAGATGGTGTGAGTGATTAGGCCTTGTTACGCTTGTCCCCCTCCATCGGTTGTCTAGAACGAACCAAATCACAGCGGAGCGAAGAGGAAAGCTGGTCCCCGTTGACCGACGCTTGTGTCCTCAAGTCACTTCAGATCAAGGAAGTCACAAGACACACACTGGGTAAACAAACATAAATCATATCTGTATGCAACATCTTGCACGGCGGAGGGTCACGCTGTATCAGCTCAGCAAAAGTCAATCTGCTATTATCTTATCTCCTACTCACACTCTCACCTGCAACACAAGTAAACACCAGCCGCCATTTAGAATCATGGAGCAACACTGCTGATATTGCTGTCAAATTTGTTTTTGCAAGTAAGTCAAAAAAAAAAGATAAATTCTTCATTTTTTTTCTGACAGCTTGAATAGAATAAAAACAGCAGAATAAAACTTGTTTGTGCGAAGATATACAGTTCTATCAAGAAATATCGCTGGAAAGTGGAATGAGCAACGACACATTTTGTTTATCTTGCGAATGAGGTGAGAATGAGCCAGACTCCAAATGTTTCCAGACTCCAGCAATGGAGCAGCAACACATAAACGATGTGAAAATATGCTGAGCTCGTTAATTTGTATGAGTTTGTAGATCGGCGGCCAACTCAAACCAGAAGTATCCTCTGCAACAGTGCTAACAGTGAGGATCTGACACATGATTACATTCTGTTATACATGCTTGCCCACCCCTCACATATCAAGACCACATTAGCCTACTGCTCTCCATCACTGCACTAGTCCCCATGTCTTTTTAGACGGAGGTTATTTTGTAAAGTGACATGGAGGCTTTCATCCATCGGACAAACAGGCGAGAGCTGCCTTTTAAATCAGTGCTCAGCGGTGTAATGGGCCGAGACTCTCTGCGCCACACATCAACACGCCACGCTTGCCTGCCCACCTGCCTCGCGGGCAGATTAAGGTGACTGATCAATCATCATCTCGCACCAGACCCGAGCTGCCTGTAGCAGATCAACGCCACTGCTGGGCCAGACCTGGGCCAAATCCACTCCAAAGGGAGGAGGGGGGGGGGGGGGCGTTGCTGTGCTGACGGATCACACGTCCCAGCTATGCTTCATCTCCGTCTCCGGCCCGTCCTACCTCTTCATTCTCGGGCGACAAGTCCTCCCTGATGAACTCGCCGGCCGCTCTCCGCCAGCGCTCCTTTTCGATTTACTGACCTTCAGACAGCCACTTGCTCTGCATTTATCATCAGGGCGAATCAGCGCTGCTTTTTCCTGTGGGGGGGGTCTCTCGCTCCGCAATTGTAGCCTACAAATCCTCAGCAGCGATGCGATGGGGACACTGATAAGAGATGCACCTCCCGCAAAGTATGTTAATGCCACTTAAGGGAACATGGGGCATTTCCTGTTAGCACGACGACAGGAATGCTGCTAGTTATGATTATGCTGTCGGCTATAAACATCTCATTTGGGCCTGCAGCAGGAGACATGGGGGACTGAAGGGCAAAGCTGTGATGGGGGGGGGGGGGATATTATCGCAGGCCAGAGAGAGAGAGAGAGAGGGAGGGAGGGAGGGAGGGAGAGAGAGGGGGTAGAGAAAGAGAGAGAGCAAGACAGAGAGAGAGAGAGAGAGAAAGAGAGAGAGAGCGAGACAGAGAGAGAGAGAGAGAGAAAGAGAGAGAGAGCTTCTCTCCTCCACTTCACTAATGGCTAAGCATAGATTGTGTTGATTACAAGGGCCAGACACTTACATGTTTCATCGAATTAAATCAAGATTATTCCAGGACAAATTCAGAGTAAAGACTACCCCAAACCAAGACTGGGCAGACCCACTGGTGGGGGGGTGCAGCCTAAATGGTAATGAAATGAGTTGGAAATTGCGGTGGTGATTGTGACGACGTGACTAAATAATGAGGCTCTTTGTACAGACAAAGTTTGCGCTGATTACCATTCTGCTGCTGCTCGGCTGCACCGGGCAGAATCTGATTAGCAAGTCTAATTTCCACATAGGCATGCGGAGGACCTGTCAGCAGCCCTATATACTGGCCTGACAGCTACAGAGAACGCCTGCTCGCTGAGC
This sequence comes from Sardina pilchardus, assembly GCF_963854185.1. Lineage (NCBI taxonomy): Eukaryota > Metazoa > Chordata > Actinopteri > Clupeiformes > Clupeidae > Sardina > Sardina pilchardus. The sequence goes on from NC_085012.1 coordinate 24,032,852, forward strand.
GTGGCTTTCATTTACATCAAAACACATCTTTATGTCACCTGATCTTCAAAGACGCCTGGCTTTTTCCACCAAGTTTTTCACTTCAATGCTGCAGCGCAAATTTTATTCCAAAATGCCCTGAGAGTTATATTTGAACTGACTTTTCAAAAGAAAGAGAAAGTGACCAGGTTTTCGGCATTATTATCATTACTAAGACGGTATTAAAAATGTAAATATTTTTGAGAGTTATATTTCAGGAGTTATCACCCAGAACTGACCAAACGTCAGCAAAAGAATTCAAATGAGCTGCAGGCAGCTTACTCTCAGGCACCGCCGCAAGGCCTGATGTCTGGCAGGAGAAATACAAGACGTGGCATTATAAAGTGTAATTGCGCACCATAAACAATGGGTTGTGTCCGCAAGATCCTGTACGAATCGGCTTAATTAAAGAATAGGACTGAGGCGGAGGAACTGACTGGCAAACCCCAGAGCCCGTTGGACACAAGAGTCCCTCAGGTTTGTGAGGTGGCGTGCTGTAATCAGATATGTGGGCAGACCACAATAAGAGAGGTGCGGTGGGGAGCAGCAGCGCACAGCTTCCTGTCTCAGTGAGACTTCTCCGGCTAACTGCAAAACCACCAACAAGTGATAGCAACCAGATGGCACCAAAATGGCTCCACTCCCGACGTTCCCATTCCCAATTCCCATTCCCATTCCCACACCCCCCCTCCGCTCCAAATGACCAATTGCTTCCCGCTTCCTGCAGTTCCTGTTCTATCCCGGATCGGATGGGATTTCAGGAACACGCCGTGTCCCTCACAATCCGGAGGATTCCTTATCACAGAGACGTCTTGGAATGCTGGACTCCCACAGTGGGAATGACATATACACAGAGGTTTCTTCACCAACCGCGTAAAGACCACAAACAGACCAATGTCCCTCGGTCAACAGGGCCCGTCTGCTCTGAGGTCAAACAGGAGCCTCCAGACAGACGCTTGTGTTGGACAGGTGGAGGTGAATCGAGGAGACACACGGACGGGGAAAAACACAGCGTACCTTTCACGATGGCTCAAGGAAAGTCAAACAGACTCATACTGGCACTGGACATTGGCAAACAGAGCAAACACTTCCATACACACAC